>NW_013665610.1:310053-336360 GCF_000517525.1 Limulus polyphemus
AATATTCAAAAGCGCTCGAGTTTTGGGTTTTATTTTAAGGTTAGAGGAAGGTCTCCTAGACATAACTGGAGTCTAGGAATGCGGTTTCAGGTTCGCTAAGCCCAAATATGTCATCAATGTTTGTGTTTATGATCCCCATCGGGGTTCTGGGGGGGGGCGTCATATTTAAAATTGTATTCCTAGTCTCACTAATAAGCTAGAGGGACCAAACGTGGCACTCGTGAGCAAGTAACATGGGCGGGTGTACTAACGGGATGTAGCTATATTAGCAATTGTAGATAATGGGGAAGTTTAATCGCTATATTGGGACCTTGAATATTGCTTGTAATCATAGATTATACACACACACACACATAGATAGATAGATAGATTCATATACTGTTGCATTGAATACTTACCATTTCCATGCTCATTTGCCCCACAGTGGCTCAGTGGTAATTCTTCAGGCTTACGACGCCAAAAATCGGGTTTCGATATCCGCGGTTGGCAAAACAGAGATAGCCTATTGCGTAGCTTTGCACTTAACAACAGCCAACCAACCAACTATGTTTTTTGTTTTTTTTCAAAGTAAATTTCACCTCTCTTAGTTGTGTGTACGACCATTCTCACTGGTATTGGTTATATTGTTCGATTTGTTGGATTTCGCACAAAGCTACAAGACGGCTATCTGCACTAGCCGTTTCTAATTTTGAAATGATATACTAGAGGATAGGCAGTTATTTAATACCATCGACCGTCAACTTTTGAGCTACTGTATTCATACCGAATAATGGGATTTAACTGTCATTCTTATAATGCACCAGCGACCAATGAACATGCGTAACGCGATCGCTTTTGGCGGTAACGGTTCGCGAATCTCTTAGTACCTCAGGTCCGCGGTCCGGCAAGCAAACCCTGGATCACGTTCGGTCCTACTGATTATACTAAAATATTTAATAAAATGTATACATACCTACCTTTTGTTTCAACCAAGCCAATTTTTTAAAAATATTTCCAACAGAAGGTTATCAGAACCATGGTGTACAAAAAATACGGGTTATACTTAGTGCCATTAATGGTACTGTTAACAGTATTTCAGGGCTTTTGCAAACACATAAATTAAAACTTAATAGTATATATAGTGAAAAATGTACACGCGTATTCTGAAATACATGATTCATCTAAAGATTATGAAGAGTTAAGAAACAGAAGTATAAACGTCACGAAGCTTTAATTATTAGTTGAACTAAGATCACTACTTGATTTAGATTTACTAGGACTGATTTAGACTTTATGGTTTATTAAACCACAGTTTCATTGATCTAACATTACTTTGAAAAGTATATAGATATACAGACAAATGATATACATCTTTAGATTATTATACTGTAATAATAATCTGAAGGCTTATAACGTTAAAAACCGGATTTCAATACCTGTGGTGAGCGCAGCACGGATGTACAATTGTGTAGCTTTCTGCTTAACAACAACAGAAAAAAGAAACAAATTATAAATTAATGTTTCACTGATCGTCTACAGTATAGTAATACAAGGAATAGGAATACCTAAGCAAATGATCAGTTCGAACCTTGTTTAATTCTTTCAAAATTAACCTCCCTCTATCTAATTTCATAATTAATGTATGTCTTTGTTTCATTGTTAATAGGTTTTTAATTTAATTAGTTGATAGTAAATGACTTTTAAACTATTGGTGAATTGAGTATATTATATAGAGAATGTGGGACCAGGCAGGGCTAGTGATTAGCAAGTTGGCCAAGATAAGCGGTCGAACACACTCAGCACTTTCAGCTGAAGGCGAGTTAAAAACAACAACAAAAAAAGTGCCAGTCGGTTCTGTTATTCGGCTCTGACTAGCCACGTAGGCATTTGATACTGGTTAATTGTCCTCTCTCCTGAAAGCAATTTGTCCTTGTAGAAGATACTTTATCCCAATTACTTTGGACTACCCAGCTGTATAATGAGTTGCTGGGGGGGATAACCTGCCATAGTGAGGTCTTATGTGCCTTTTAGGCGCGAAAAGACCTCACTTTACTTAATTACGCCTGGACCTTGGGTACTCCAACCTGTCTTCTGTATCACATAAAGTGTTGTTTAAAATGTCTCGTTAAAGAGGGTGTGTATATTTGGTATTTGGTTTAGTTGGCTTAGCTAAATAGTCACTGTGATTGAAAAGAATATTCATCTTATTTCACTGTTGTAGTATAAGTGATTATCCTTTAAATCATTTGCAGACCAAATCCACCCCTCTTAAGTCTCTGAGTTCATAAACATAAGTTGCTATTATGAAAAAATTTAGATTCGGCAGATGCCATATTTTTTCAAATACATATTTTTTGTCAAACGATTTCAATTTAAATTTACAATTTTTCTCTTACTACTTAAAAAATATTTTTCTAACTAAATGGATTATTCGTTAACGTAGTTCTTTGCAATAGTACAGAAGTGCACATAGAATGCTTAATCGCGTTGCTGCTGAAAGACGGTTTGGATGCTCTGAACACTTAACTTGTTAATTGTACACTTTCTGTACTGTTTACTTCCCTCGTGATGCGCATTGAAAAATTATTGTCTGTCACAGAAATATTACACTATTATTGCTGAGATTTTACCAGTTAACAGTACTTAGATTACTACATGAAATGTCGGTACTGAAATAGCACTACTCTAACAATTTAACAAGATAATGGAGGCTGTGTCATCTGCTTTATGTTTAGCATCTGGAGCTTTCCGACTATCAGTTATCTAATTCTATAATAATATTAACACCATACGTGTAACCTTACGTGCTAAATCCAATTTTGGCCCAACTCATTTGTATTCTTAGAAAATAAAATATTTTTTGTTACTAAGAGCGCTGTAGAATTAGCCCAGGTTCATCTGTTTCTCCTTGTTGAGCCACTAAATCTCAATTATGTTTTGTATGTCGTCTTTATTTGTTTATTGTTAAGCACAAAGCTACACAATGGTCCATCTGTTATCGAAGGTATCAAAACCCGATTTTTAGCGTTATAAGCCCTCAGATTTACCGATGAGCCACCGAGGGGCTGTTTTGTATTTCATTGCTAACTCATTTTCGAGAATGTTATCTCCATCAGAGTTTTTTTGGCTACCAAGTGCTGTTTATTGCTCACTATTGTAACCGTGAAATATAAACCAATAAATGAGGACGAATCGAAATTATTTTACAGCAGTAAGTTTCTGTGCTGTGATTTAATGTTAAAACATCATCTGTTCTTTCAAAATCAATATTACATTTCGCGTAAAAATATAAATTAGAATCAATATCGGACGCTCTTAAAGACATATGTGGAAACTATTCTCAGATTATTTTGTTGTGATGTATCTTTACTGGTTTCGTACATGAACTGAAAGAACAGCCAGTTTTGTATAGTCGTCGTTAGCTAATTCTTTCATTGTGAATCATAACTGAAACCTGTGATCACGTCATATGAAACCACTAGTAACATCAGAAATAGTAAAACTTAATAAAGTGCATCAAATCTTATGATATGCCAGCTAACATACCTATTCAACGCATGGGAAAGACATGAATGGAGGGGTCATATCCGAACGCCAACCTCTCTGTGTCACGCCTCGGGGTCCCTAACAGTAGATGGCAGGTTTGGTGACAATCGGTTTAGTTATAAGCAGACATAATGCAAGAAGAAGATACAGGATCCCCTTTGTGAAAGACATAGGAGGGGGGTCTCACCAAAATGCTGATCACTCTATATCACTTACTTAAGGGTACGAAAGGTATATGCCAGGTTTGATAACAATCGGATAAGTGGTTCGCCAGTTATAAGCGGACAACGCCTAAACCGGCAAAATATAACCATTGATAATTGTTTGTTTTGCCAACATAGATTGTACATCCTAAGACTCGAAGTTCCATATAAATGACTAATATAGATGTGATTTTTGCTAAGGTTTTGGGTATTGTAACAGACATAATGAGCTCTGGTACTGAGCTAAAGACTCCGTGAGATGCAACAAGTAAACCGTGCAGTGGAAATGCTTTTGTGCTCTCCAGAAACCCATGTAGGGCCAATAAATAAACATGTGATTGAAATTAGTATCAGTCTTTCTGCAATGATTTATTTCACCACATACCGATTAATGCACTTCGATTTACTGATTCAACATATTGTTTGTAGAAACAAGTTGTATTCTGATGTAACTTCTCAAAAACAATCATCCAGAAATGCATCACACATTAAAAAAATAATTTGGTTGTTAATTTGGTCCGACCATAAGATAAAAGGCGCATTCTCATTATTTTATGTTCAAGCATAGTCTTAATTAAAGATTATTAAGTGCTACAACTGGCTATACTAGTTTTCTGATAATTTACAAATTAAATAAATTAGGAGAAAAACGGAACCGTAGCTTAATCCATCAGAAATTCGCAATATTTCATTACATGGTATTCTAAACTGTAATAAAAGTAAGTATCACTTAAAACGAAATACTCTATAAAACCATCTAAAAATCGTTGATTAGTAGTTAAGATAATACAGTATAACTGTATAGTATTTAAATATTATTTAAATGTAACTTTATTTAATTTTCACTCTATACACATATATGTATGTGTGTGTGTGTGCGAAATGTTCCATTTGAAATTAAAAGGATACGATTTACCAATGACAACAGTCATGTTGTTATGACAACCAAAAATCCATATAGAAGTTTTATTTGTTCTCTACAGCTCAACGTAAGCAGCGAAACACCAGTCCATCAGCCGTTAAATGCTTAATATGTTGACATAATTGAGCTGAGAAGTTCTTCTTCACCGAAAAAGATATTTTATTATATATATATTGGTAGATTAAATGCAGATTAAATAAACCCAACTATAAAGAAGTATAACATTTCTTAAAACTTATCAGGTATTATTATTATTTTTTCATAACCTATTTGTCAGTACAAGTAGAAATACCTGAAATACAAAATTATGAATAAAAATGTCATTGAGGGCAATCGACTATTGATGAACTTAATGAAAAGAAAACTTATGTAAATTATGAAAGGTTTGATGACAATCGTCCAGCATAAGTTTTATAATAAGGGATACTATGAATTTCGTGACCTTTCAAATTTATCTGACTAATATCGATAATTCCAAATCTGCCATCCAATGGTACAGCTGTATGTCTGCGGACTTACAATGCAAGAAACCGGTTTTCGATACACGTAGTGGGCAGAGCACAGATAGCCCATTGTGTAGCTTTGTGCTTAACTACAAACAAACAAATTCCAGATCTATATCAATGCCAGAAAGAGGATGTACACATGTGTTCCTTATTATTATTGGAGGTACAGTATCAGATTGACTTGTTTATTATTTAATAATTTTGGCTTTATCAGGAGTAAATATTTCCCACAATTGGCTGCAGAGAAGGGAGGATGGTAAGTTACCGATATGGAACTCTTTGACAATAATCACCGACATCTGCTCTTAATTCTTAAGCTATATTATAATCTCAGTTGTGTTATCTATATAGTTATATATACATAACTACTGTGTTATCTTATAATTATATATACATAATATACAAAACTACTGCGTTATCTTATAATTATATATATATATACATATATACAAAACTACTGTGTTATCTTATAATTATATATATATATACATATATACAAAACTACTGTGTTATCTTATAATTATATATACATAACTAGTGTATATATGTATACATATATATATATGGGTTGAATTTCATATTTTTAAGAATTTGTCGTCGTTTATCTATTAAACTCACGAAGATTTGCACTCAGCTCGTCTTAAAAGATGTCAGCTTATTAAGACTACAAGAAATTAAACTCGAATCACGGTGAAGAATGCAAGTGTATTTCGGCTAAAAAGTGTCAAACTCGGCTCACCGTGAAAAGTGCCAATATTAAGGCTACACTGAATCAAATTCAGCCCAAATGATAATAAGGAACACATGTGTACATCCTCTTTCTGGCATTGATATAGATCTGGAATATGTTTGTTTCTAGTTAAGCACAAAGCTACACAATGGGCTATCTGTGCTCTGCCCACTGCAGGTATCGAAACCCAGTTTCTAGCATTGTAAGTTCGTAGACATACCGCTGTGCCACTGGGAGGACCTACGTGACGGTATTACAGTACTAAAGGAGTAAAACAAAGTAAAGGGAAGTATGTCTGCCTTCCGCTACAGTGAGTAGAACTCAAACTCAATCCATTATGCAGTTTGTTTGTCATAAAAAAAGTCTGATGAACCTGGAGTTATGTACGAATTTTATTTGATAATTGTCTTGTACCTTGTCCTTCATATTCTTGTGTTTATGATGAACCTAAAGTTATGTACGAGTTTTATTTGATGATAGCCTTGTATCTTGTCCTTCAGATTCTTGTGTTTATGATGAACCTGGAGTTATGTACGAATTTTATTTGATAATTGTCTTGTACCTTGTCCTTCATATTCTTGTGTTTATGATGAACCTAGAGTTATGTACGAGTTTTATTTGATGATGTCCTTGTATCTTGTCCTTCATATTCTTGTGTTTATGATGAACCTGGAGTTATGTACGAGTTTTATTTGATGATGGTATTGTACCTTGTTCTTCATATTCTTGTAGATAACCTTTATTTTGAGATTTTATTAATGTTATAAAACTGTTCTGAAGGCCCTCGAGGAGTATAATACCTTTGGCAAATGATTGATTATTCGTAGTTAAGCACAAAGCCACTGGGGGGGCTTGGCAACTAAATTACTGCTAAGAAATCATAGTCTCTAGTCTTTGTTGTTGAAAGTCATAGTCACTTGCTAAATAACCGAAACGTTGCTTGTCTATTAATATTTTTGCGCAAAGTTACACAAAATGCTATATGAGCTGTGCCCACCGCATATTTAACTTTTTTTATAAACCTCCTTATCTCTGAGCTACCAGGTGGCAACTATCAAGACAAGCCCCAAGATTTGTTTGTTTGTAGTTTAAGCACAAAGCTACACATTGTGATATCTGTGCTCTGCCTACCACGGGTATCGAAACACAGTTTCTAGCGTTGTAAGTCCACAGACGTACCGCTGTGCCACTGGAAGGCCAAGCCCCAAGAAAGATAGAAAGTAAACTTTTATCTGTATTCTGTATTTTCTTGACATTTACTTATTTTTCTCTCAGCATTGTTAATGAGGAGAAATGCATAATATTGAAGTTTACTATCACTGAGGGGAAATGCATAGTATTGAAAGTTTGTTCTCCGCGTTGAAGATAAACCTATAACGTAATCGGACGTTTTCAGTTTCTTTCTTAGAAAAACTAGGAAATACATAAGAATCACGATAATGTTTGATCCTCAGCCACTTAAATGTTTCCGCATATAACGGTTTAAAACATGGATCGCTACCTTGATAAAATGGCACATTATTCTCTTTAAATACTCAGACTCTTCCTACTCTTAAATATCACACTTTTTACAAAGACTCATTTTGAAAAAGCTATAAAGGTTTTACAAGTTCCACGTCCGCTTGAATTAAGAATTTATTTTTAAATTTCTTTACAAAATTATGTTAAAAATAACTAAGTCCTTCTAACTATGCTCCAGTTCAGAATATTTTTATAACCTATTATTGTTCAAATAGCTGTATAAGCTCTCACTAAAAACACGTAATTGGTGTAAGAATGATTATTTTTTTCAGTTCTGCTACTTGAGAAAGAGTTTAGGATCGTGAAGACAGTGGAATTCGTGTATGCATATTTATTATCGGATGACGCAAAGATCAATTTATTGTTTACATAAATTAAAGTTATATAGATATTATTGTTGAAGGTGATACTGCAATAGCTGAAATTGTTTCAGCAATATACAATTAGTTTTATAGTTTCATACACCACAGGTAGTTTTATGAAATGTTAATAGAGAACATTGCGTCATTTATTATTGCCATACCAAAAAGAAACAATTTGTATAGCTTGATATATCTTGAAATTAACTAACGTAAGATATTAACGATACATTGACGTCACAGGAAATAAGCAGAAGTGCAGATAGATCAATAAAGCTTTTCCTAGATAAATCATTTTTTCATAATTTGATACACTTTTACCAATTTTGAGGCGAGACACTGTAAAATATATGAAATACTAAAACTTATTTCATTCATCAGAAATATTATATTGTTTACCCTTTCTAATTACCACAACTGATAATTCAATTGAAAAAGTTATTCTTTGCAGACTCAAAACAATTCACGAATTATATTTCTATATCAAACAAAATATTTTCCAGAAGTTGTGTAGGATATCGATTGGCTAACTTTTCTAAAAAAAGGCTTTTATAAATTTCTTCGTAACATTCTCCACATATAAGCACAATTTTAAGGGAAGAGGCGCCCATCTTCTTTAACCAGAATTTGGTACTTAGCTAATATAAAGATGCGGTCAAATAACCACGAAAATAAATTTAATGAACAAAAGTTTGGATTTTTCGACGTAAAGTTTGCATTACGTTACTTTCACACGGAAACACCGTAGGCCTGAGGATATGATGAAAAATTTAATATTAAAACCATAATGGACAACCCAAAAGAACTGTGAGAAAGAAACATCTGCAGCATTGATGTGACGTTATATCACATTTTTAGATTTGTGGGTTTTGTGTTTCACAGCTTAGACGTCTAGGTACTATAGCATTAAAGTTTTTAATACTCCATAAGTTCATGTTTAACTGCCATAAGTTCAGTCAAGCGAATGAGTTGTGGGGTTAAACAAAGTTTCTTCTGTGGCATGCAAAAGCTAGATTGTAAATTATATTTTTGTACCTTTATAGTTTAAATTTATAATAAATTAGTTTATTGGATTGTAAAAAAAATTATAAACTATAATAAAATGTTTCATCACACTTCATAAAAAAAGAAAATGTGATATATGTCTAAACCATTATTTGATAAAAGTGTGTGTGTGTGTGTGTGTATGTCTGCTTTTAACTGGCTAACCACTCGACTGACTGTCACCAAAACTGGCATGTTATCTTAGGACGTCTCAGGTTTTCATACAGGGATTTAGAGTTCAGATCCTACACCCAGTGCATTTCCGGAGGCCCTATGTCTTCCCGTTTGTTGGAAGATTACATCATTTAGTATGTATATATATATACATTCAAAAACAGAGTGATTATAAAGAAATTTCGCACTTTAGTGAGTTACATCTCACAAACGGTATAGCATGGGATGTTTTTAACTGAGGGTATCATGCGAATGAACTGAGTTACATCTCACAAACAGTATAGCATGGCATGGTTTTAACTGAGGGTATCATGCGAATGCCACAGGTAATAATACTCTTCGACCTGTTTTTCCTATTTATTCGTTTCACTCTACTGTATTGATAGATTACGCTAACGAATACTAATTATTTTGTTTTTTTAACGCAAAGCTGCAAAATAGGATATCTATGTTGAGTCCACCGCGGGATTCGAACCCAATTTGCATAGATGACAAGTTTTAGTTTATTACTTATACTTTCCACCCATCTTGGATCTGTCTCTAACCGTGACAAGCTTTTTTTATTTGTATTCTATTTTACTTTTTTCATGTAATGTCATTTAAGCAAAAGTTATCAACAGGTGCAGTTTTCTCTCGTAAGTATTCATTTAAACAAAACTTTTTATATAGTTTTTGACTTACATTAGTGCACCAGTGGAAGAGAAACTTTGTTTTTCGGTTATACTAAAAATGCTTTATGTGGATATAAGTTAAATATTAGCACTGAACTCGCATATCATTTATGGTAGCTGTCACAGAAGAAACCGAGACAACTAGAGACAATGAACGAAATGTTATGTTGACCAAAATATTTCGTAATCTCTGCTTTAAAAGTTCAGTAAAATGCTATTTTGAAGTGATAGGTATTAACATGAAAATTTTATATTTTATTTGTTTGTCTCAGTAGTTTCTCTCGTACTCAGTTGTTAGTATCTTACTTTTTAAGTCAACAATATTTGTGTTCCATTTGAAAATTTCTATTTTGAAAACTGTAAATATATATCAAACAGCCAAAGTAAATTGCTGACTATAGAATAATAGTAAATCTTGACATATTTAAGATGGAAAAGTACAACGAAAAAATTATCTTTTAAAGGAATACATTAATTATCGGAAATTGTTTTCTGAAATTTTTTATTCATCCACCACTGATTACTAAAAAAAAATTGACCCCATCAAAATCATTCAAGACCTCATTTCTCAAAAACGTATTTCGATGCAATGAAAACCAGAATTTTTCTAACACAAGTTAGATTGATTTATTCGTTAACATTTGCTCCTGCTTGAATAATGAAAGCCAGAACAGTCGTCCATTTAAGAATCGGAAATAAAGTTACAGCACCTGGCTTTCCTTTTAAAGTAAAGTTTAAACGAATAGTGTTTGATTTAAAATTGGAAATATATTTTAAGATATTTAATTCATATTTGTTTTTTATATTCATCAAATAATAACTGCCACTTTTTAAGTATTGGCGTGTTTTTTAATGTATAGAGGATAACGTAGGAATAGTAAACAATAAACATGATTTAACTTTCTTTTATCTGCTCGGATCTTCAACTGCCACTTTCACTCTTTATTATAAGGTGCGTTATAAGGGTGACAGTCAAATCCCACTTTTAGATAACAATAGCCCAAGCGATGGCGGTGGGTGGTGTTGATTAGCTGCTTTCGCTCTAGTCTATCACTTCACAAGTATGGGCTGCTAAAGCAAATAACCTTTGTGTAGCTTTGCGCGAAATCAAAACAAAACAGACCTAAAGCTTTTGTTTTGTTTACAGATGATTTAGTTCGTTTTAATTGTTTTTATTGTTTATTATACTACTTACTTTTCTATTACTTTTATTCTCTAGCAAACTCTAGTAGCTTGTTTCTTTTTCACTTCCCTTTCCCTCTTACATCTAGCTTTGAAGTGTGTGACTTAAGTAATCATTTGTTAACGTACGTTGAAAAATAGATTATGTTTGTGTTACGCGCTTTATGACAGGCGTGCGAAGTTCATCCATCTGGCGAAGATTAGGAAGTATCTTCACACACAACGACTGACATCTTACTTTACACTATTTTGAATATTAAGCCTTATATGAATTGTATCGTACTCATACACAGATAAATAACGCATACTGTGATCTCCTCAATAAATCCTGAAATTGGGTCTAATCATATTTCTACGCTATCCTTCATCACACTTGAACCTACCTCATTCCGTCTACCGACGTTTTCCTTCTCGTAGACCCTGCGATTCTGGATTAATTCGGTGATGAAGGCAGGGCTAACGTCACATAAACAATGTTTGAGAATACTTCTGGCAACTGTTAGTTTTGAGTCTAGTATTTGTTGGTGTAAAATTAGTAGCTGTCACACAATGTTTGTCGTTTCTGGTATAGGGTTACATATACTTGACAATCATATAGATACTAGCAAAGATACCCCCGCAGCATTTACAGTTTTGTCCAAAATGTTTGCATATTTTGTAACAAATAAGATCATTATTATTAAGATGGAATACAAATACACGTAGCGTTGTCAAACTGAGAAATGTATGTTATATTAAACATCTCCATATGTAATTTGTATAATGATACAAGTTATATGAACATCATGAACTATTTATTAGAACAGCAAACAATTTTCTGTGTAATTCAAGATTTCATCTACCACAGCAAAACCTTACCAAAATATATATAATGATAAAATATAACATCAAATTATTATGAATATCGTCTCTAACCCTTATCAATTCATACTCAACATTCAGTATTTGGTTGGTCCTCCTCATACTCTAATAACGTCTGCAAGGCGACGTGACATGCTTTCAATGAAATTATTGATGTAATCCACCGTGATTTCAACCCAACTTGTCACCAGAAGATGCTGAAACTCAGCTACAGTTGCTGGTTTACGGTCGTGGTTAGCAATTTTCCACCTCAGTTCTGTCCAACAGTTCTCAAGGATTACAATCTGGGGAGTTTGCTGCCCATGGCATTGTTGTAGTGGCCTCCTGGTCGAGATAATTCTGTACAATACGTGCACTGTGCAGAAATATCGTTTCCATGTGATGCCTGTAGGAGGCGCCATTGACGTTTCCCTGGAAGATATAAAGAGCAATTTTTATACCATGATGAATAGCTGCCCAAACATGTACTGCACCACCTCTTGTGTATCCCTGTGGGAAAGACAGTCTTCCCTCATCTGTTCTCCAGGCAAACAACGAACAAAAATCCTACCGTCAGCTTTAACAAACCAGAAACAGGGCTCATCTGAAAATATGGCATGTTGCCAGTGTCCTAACTGTAAATTGGTATGCTGTCTTGCCCAAGTAACACGGTGACGACGGTGAATTCTGGTTAATATCGGTTTGCAGATAGCCGTTCTTGCAAAATAATTTTGTTTGGTCAGTCTCCTATTCACTGTTCTTCTGGATACCCTGGAATGAATGTGTTCATGCCATTCCCGGCGTAAGGTGTTGCAAGACTTCTTTCGACCTTGACGTGTTAACCTGATTAAAACATGGTCATCTCTGGAAGTAGTTTTTCGGCGTCTACCAGTAGATTTTCCTACTTACCAGTAGTACGATGACGTGTCAGGTTTCTTGATACAGTACACTGAGGGTACCTTACTGTTCTGACGATGTCTGTTTGCTTCATACCATTTCTGGACACTTGGACAGTTTGACGCTCTATAATTTTTGGCACGTGATCAGGCATGATTCTACACCGAGTGCAGAGAAATTGTTTGAATAAACCGTTGATTTGTGTCGAAAAAGATTAAAATAAAAGCACACCCTTTTATACAAAACAGATGTGTATGAACATATGCTCAAAACATCTTATACAGACCAAAATAATAACTCGTACATGTTTGTCCGATCATATGCTACCTTCTCTGTTACTACTCGGAAATTTACTCAATAACTACTCTATACATGTAGACAATAACATAAATATAGAGCAGTATACAAACATTTTGACCAAGACTGTATTTTGTTAGCTTTTACATTTGTACGAAAATTGGTTCCGTTTTTAAAGAACAGTTTCCACAGAAACATACACTTTTACATTCTAGAATTTTCAATATTTTCTTTAATTTTGAAATGTTTTAACTCCCCCCCCCCAAATATAACAGACGGTTTTTAAAAACAGACATTAAGCAGTAGAAAACGCAAAACTGAAAATGAATAAATTAAGGGGGTTCTAAGTTTCATGACGATCAGACTTAGACTGTAGCAAGAGGGGAAATTAAAATGACTGTCAAACGTAACAATAAAAAAATTAATAAAATAGGATAAGGGGTTTTAGAAACCCTCGGTATCATGCAATAAAATCCCTGAAACTTTTATGGTGATCAGAGGTTGAGGAGTTGGAAAATTATCTTTACTGACAGACAAACATACTCAAGCTTCTTTACAGTGTAGACGTTGAGACTTTTCTGTTTTAACGGTAAATGTTGGCTTTACATAACTTTGTATGATAGTTTTTATTATTATTTTATAAGTTTCACACAGGAAGCACAATAAATACTTGGAGGTTAAGAGTTTACATCTGAACTTTGCTGACTCGTGCTTTCAGAAGCATTTGAACTAATTTATTTGTAAGAGAACAATATATAAGACATTAACCATTTGTGTGGTATACTGAACCTTTAGTTAGGTTTCATATTTAAAACCATGAATTTGAGCTTTTACTTGAGTTTCCCTTTGTAAAATCTTCATCACGGAATATTTCCAAATTATGTCTATATACAATATAATGTGAAACAAACAGTTGGTGAATGAGAGGTTAACGACAAGCTTTAACCAACTTGCTAAAACATTTGCGTCATCCATTTACTTTTTTACTTAAAGATAATTCTGCTCCAAAGAACTTAAGATAAACCATTTTATTGGACTATTGCAATTGCAAAGAATATTCGTTTTGCTGGGTGTCTGTTAGCATATTTGTTTACTTAAATTAGTTAGATTACGATTGATACTGAGGTTAATCATACTCAGTCGGGTGAACATGATTATACAATACCAAAATTTTCATTGTAAGAAGCTTTTGGAAAGACTATGAGTCAATCATATATTACATATACATCTTGACAAACTTTCCCTAGACTCTTCACTGTACGTGAACTGAACTTCCAAGAATATTCTTAAACAGGTCAAAGACACAAAAGCTCACTGTATTTGCATCAGGTGACCTAACAGGTACGTATTGGTAATAGGGTTGCTATTGTTTTGAGTTTCTTTGCTCGTTTGTATCATGAAAACAGGCTTGTTTTTGGGGGTGTAGTTAGAAGCTTGTGAATTTGTAACTTACGAGCTTTTGTCAACTTCAATTCCTTAAATATTGCAGGTTCCTTCTTCAAGCCTTTGTTAACTTCAATTCCTTAAATATTGCAGGTTCTTTCTTCAAGCCTTTGTCAACTTCAATTCCTTAAATATTGCAGGTTCTTTCTTCAAGCCTTTGTCAACTTCAATTCCTTGAATATTGCAGGTTCTTTCTTCAAGTTTTTGTCAACTTCAATTCCTTGAGTTTTGCAGATTCCTTCTTCTTCAAGCCTTTATCAACTTCAATTCCTTGAGTGTTGAAGATTCCTTCTTCTTCAAGTCTTTATCCACTTCAATTCCTTGAATATTGCAGGTTCCTTCTTCAAGCCTTTGTTAACTTCAATTCCTCGAATATTGCAGGTTCCTTCTTCAAAATTTTGCATCATTTGGCTACACCGTTTAACAAACTTGCAGTATGAATATTTCTTACCAAAACTACTTGTATTCTCGCACGCCATATATTTATCTGTAGCAGCAAAGCACTGTCGAATGGCTGGAAATATATAGATGTTAATCATGTCACCATTGGTGTCACACCTCACACTTGGGGCTATATACCATTGCACTACTATGAATAAATTAGTCAAATAAAGCAATGTTAATATTCTGTAACATTACTGAACGTAGTTGTAATAATTGGTAAACTAAAAAGTGTTAAGTTGCTTATATGTTTATGTCTTGATTCTGAAATTTCTTTTTTTTTAAGAACATCAAAAATAAAAGCTTTTCATCACCACAAGCATTACTTTGTGAAAAACGGTGACCTGAGAAATAAGTGGAACTGGCATGTCTTTCTTTGAAGTAGGTATAAGCAGCTAGAAACTAACGAGGTATTTTTGCCTAGAAACTCTTATTCAGAAGATGTCTCATTTGTGCCTCATTAGGGTCCCAGAAATGAGTTGCACACATGTACATGGCAACGGCTAGTCATTAATTCGTACAAACTTAGTTGAGGTAAATAATTTATACAAGCTGATAGTTGTGTAGATAACATCATATATACTGCTACATAACTACCACTCTCTACTTATAACGCCTAAGCCGGACATGGCATTCTATATCTGCTACTTGACATTCATATTTTTCCTATGCATTTTCAGCAAATTGTGAAATTGATGTAGTATTTAATGTAAGGATAAATTTAAAAGCCTATAAATCTAAGAAAATCATTAACACAAGTGAAAAACAGAAATAATTTCTGTTCGAAATTATTTGTGCAATGATAGCTTGTTAAAAATAAATGTTTATTTTACTTTTTTATATTTTATATTTTATTGTTTTCAATTAAGTGTATCTTATATATATATATAAGACGAAATGTGTGTTTGTTTGCACCCTAACCATTCAAGATAATTTTCTAAACAAAAAATTAGTAAATATTTTACAGTGTATTTACTTTGTATAACCAAGAATGAAACATGATTTTATTATTTCGAGTTATGGTTAATGATGTTTTTAAACTTATATATTTAATGCAATTATCATAGTACATTACGGAGAGGACGTTTTACTCTTGTATAATATATGATAGAGCGTTTATCAGAATCATCTGTACAACACTCACGTACAGAAGTGATCCTTTTCATTTTCTTTCGTCATAACGTCGGTGAAAATCAACGGGGATTGCATTTGTTTCCAGTCTGGAAAAATATAGGATCAACTGGGTAAAAACTTTATAAGAAGGATAGGAAAGTAGATACAAGTAAGAATGTATAGATAGAAAGGATAATATAAGCAAATGCAAAAGAAGAAAATAGAGCATGAATGATGAAAAATAGATACTGGTTGCCTGTCGTTGGCGATTCTTTAATTGTGTGGTTTATAATCCAATCACACAATCTAAACACAAAAGAGCCAAAATGGTAAAACTTATCAAAATGCTACATATTTGAAGAAATTTCTTAAAGTCAATTCAGGAAATAAAATTGAAGACAAAGCAGTTTCTCGCTAGCGCCACCTTCATGCATGCTACTGAATCTCTCTCTTCTTTTCCAGATGAAGAAATGTCTGAATTTTGAAAGCACTCGATTTACTTGTTTATTTGTTTTGATATCAAAACTATGTTAGGTTATCTGCTGTGTCCCCTACAGGGAACCGAACCCAAGATTTTAGCGTTGTAAGTCCGCAAACTTACAGCTATCTCCTCGGAGGACACACTCGGTTTATGAAATTTGTTTAATTGTGAGTTACCTAAGTATGTGATCCAACAGATTTTCTCAAGCATAAAATGGCTGAATCCATCTAAATCTTTGTGGCTTTTATTTCTCACATATCAATTGACAGTATATATATATATATATATATTGTGCTATAACTTGAAACTAATTAAAAGAAGACAATCAGATAGTTTGAGGAAAGTGAAATGGATATTATCAACACATCATTTAAGGTGGGCGTCTTAACAACTTGAAAAATAAACAAACATGAAACAGTTTAAACATTTAATGATAGTTTGGGGCCAACCGTTTTTGTCGTTGTTATTGATTACAAGTTTACTATCGTTCAAACTCGATATTTTACGGTCAGAACACTTTCTTCACAATGATGTTCGTTAAATGAGTCTTTTCATAACGAAATTTAATAATTACACGAGCAACCAAAGGGAGGGGGGGATCAAGACTCGACAATATAGAATATAGAAACGTCTATAATTACGGCGTTTTAATAATGTATTAAATTTTGCTGGTACCAAAATGAAAGCGAGATTTGTGATTATAAAATGTTCAATCAAAAGCAACTTTTATGTACTTACTAATTCACAGCACTCGAAGCAAATCACTTATTAAATACGATATTCCACCATTCATTAATAAGGATCCCTCCCACTCGTAATCAGTGCACTTATTAATCAATTAATGCAGCGAAAGTTTTAATGACCGTAGATTTTAATTGTTTACATTATTACACTTAATCATTTAGGGCTTCACTCAACTAATTTATCTAATAACAGATGGTAAAGAATATATAAAATAATAGTGAGTCATGGCAAAAAATAGTGTCAGATGGTAAAGAATATATAAAATGATAGTGAGTCATGGCAAAAAATAGTGTCAGATAGTAAAGAATATATGCGTTAGGCTGATTGTGTATGCTACCTTTCATCACGTAGGCTATCATGAAACACGTTAAAAAATTGTACAAAGAACTCGAAAACTAAATAAACAATATGTGTGTTTTAATAATTTAGTATATTAGAGTTTTGGACATCCTTCATGCGTATAATTATTTTCATTTTACCAAGAAATCACGAAGGATAAAATAACAAATAAACTGGAAAACAATTACCTGATAACCTACTGATAATCAGTTTCAGAAGGTTGATGTTCCAAGTTCATTTGCCATAAATGACGAGCTTCGCTCCGAAAGTACTCTGGCTGTTCGGTTCATTGATTTGTTATATCTTTAGTAATCAGGTGCACTAGGAAAAGATACCTGTGCTCCTTTGCTCAAAACCTCCCTCATAACTCACAGAAGCCCCAATGTACCGATTAGGCTCCTCCATTACCCTCAATGAATTTGATAGCTACCCGTCCCAGAACAATACTGACATTTTCCCATGCTATCTTGGTACTTGTACCAAGTTTGGTCCCGATAGCTTGTGTACGAAGTTATCTTCTTATTCTTCTTCATCGGGTTTAGGCCCATGTTTTGGACCAGGGAGGGTCAGGTTCAGTGTAGACCTCTTCCTTCCTCTCTGCAATTGTTACGTTGTTTGCACTGTTACATTCTTATTGCATTACTCACAGTATGTTAAATCTTGTTCAGTGTCCGCATTTTAAATTAACATACCCTTTTCGCGCCACGTCCAATTCATGGGGTAATGTTTGTTTGTTTGTTTTTGAATTTCGCGCAAAGCTACACGAGGGTTATCTGCGCTAGTCGTCCGTAATTTAGCATTAAAAGACTAGATGGAAGTCAACTCTTGGGCTATTCTTTTACCAACGAATACAAGGATTGACCGTCACATTATAACGCCCCCATGGGCGAAAAGGCGAGCATGTTTGGTGGGACGGAAATTCGAACCTGCGACCCTCAAAT
This sequence comes from Limulus polyphemus, assembly GCF_000517525.1. NCBI lineage: Eukaryota > Metazoa > Arthropoda > Merostomata > Xiphosura > Limulidae > Limulus > Limulus polyphemus. Next base: position 328,427 of record NW_013665610.1, read on the forward strand.
TACGAGTCAAGCGCTCTAACCACCTGGTCATGCCGGGTCTCATGGAGGTATGAAAATCACTTGAAGCATGGCACACCCTGAGATCCCGAAGAGAACCAAGGACACAAAATCCGATGGCAGTTGCGAGTCTAGCGACTCTGAAAACCCACTCTTAGCCCCCTTGTGCCTAGGTGACTACATTCTGGGATATTAGCCACCCTTGTTAGAAGGCTATGCCATATAAATATGGACTATCTCCTTCTCCCCGAGTCACTCCAAGTCGCGTGCCGTGTACGAATATATTAGCAGATTATTCATATTTCCTCTTCACCGGTTATTTATAACTATGAGTACTAAGTATTCTGTACTAGTGTGATGGCCCTTTTGATTGGTATTCTTCAAATATTCATAGCTAATATATGTATCCTATAACGGTGTCTTGGACGGATCTTTACATCCATAACTAGTATTTGTATACCGCTCTGTTTTGAACTACCATATATTACAAATATTAATTCATGCCATATCACGCTATTATATTCTCAATTGTGTTCATCTCTCTGTTCGGTAATAAACTATACTACATTATGCTACATCGTCCTGTTCTGAACATTCTAAACTACATTATGCTACGTCATTCTGTACCATATCATACTATGGTACATTATACAGAAGTTAATTCTACTACATCTTATTTTTTCTTTAATTCACTATGTTAAACTATAATTGATTACAAACATAAAATTATTCCGTACCTGTACTTTTCATGCATAGCTGCAAGCTTATTTCGGAACATAACTTTGTGAGAAGCCGTATAGCAGTTGTGTAATTAGAGATTCTGCTACGGATTAATCAGGCTCCTGGTTTACCACTGGGTGTCACAATCTTCCTGAGAGCTCATTTTCTGTTCTACCTGCTATCAGTTATGTGATCATGCAGACAGTAAGCTTTTCACAACACGGATTGTCAGTACGTGGTACTATAAGAATAAACTAATATGTGTGCACACACTTACAGGGTTTTGTATTCAACGAAAATGAACCGTATATATATATATATATATATATATTCGTCTGATTGTTTGTGTGTGTATGTGTATTCCTACGAACTTGATCAATGATAAAATAGTTATTGAGTTTAATGGCAAAACAAAATACGTAAGGATGAACAGGTGCGTCATGCGCAGTGCGATCAAGTTCATGGATTATGCTGCTGGTTCATATAACACGTTATACAGTAGTGCATACGCAGTACAACCTCTGCAATTCGTATAGGTCTCCAGCTTTGCACCGATCCATGTATTAATAATGCTAAAGATTTCGGATAATAGTTATTTAAGTTACGCAGTGTTTTCTACGGTGTTCATTCAGTCGAGTAAGTTGTCTCCTGACTCAATTCTATTTTATCACCTTTCTGCAGTTGTAACTGAATTAGTAAAGTGCAAAGATGTGGTGAAAGTTTCTCAATTCAGAATAAACAAATTGGATTTAAATATATTTCATGTGCAATTAGCAACAATATAAAAAATGATGCCATGTTTTCCTACAAATATAATGACAATGAAGAACGGCACAGAAATGGTCTAACAAAAAACATTTACACTTTCATAAAAATACGGGGTGGGTCATAGCGAACTCCCCACATTAATTCTATCTCCAAAATCAGCGATCGACGACATCGTTAGCAGTTAGAGTACCCAACTGATGAAAGAATGCATTCTAATCATTATAAAAATAGTGTAAGAAAAGTATATTTAATTACCTATGCTAATTAGTGGGATGAGTTTTAGTTCTGTTCTATTTGGGTAGCTTGTTTTGATCAGAAGTTGATATTAATTAATTTGCAGGTTCATTCAGTGATCACACAACTACAGTTTAATTATGAAGAAAGGTTTGTTGTATTATTTGTAGTTTATATTTCGTTTATCAGGATGGTTAGTTTGACCCACCCTGTATAAATACAACAATGTTTTTTCATCAGACATTTCCTTTTTATAATTCAAATTTTTCGAAACACAAATACTGCGCATAAAACAGACAAATATTTTGGCTACAAGTATTAATTTTAGAGGTTTAGAAATAATTCATTTTTCTTTGTCAGTGTTACTCAAAAGCCACATTCCTTTGTTAGTGTTACTCTAAAGCCCCATTCCTTTGTTAGTGTTACTCTAAAGCTACAGTTGTATCTATTTTATGCCCGCCACTCTTCATCATTCAAAAACCAAAATCATAGGAATCCAAACACGTGAACAGAAACACAACACAAAATCATAGCTTCAGTTTAGGTACAACAGTAAATTAAACACTTAACAAAGCCAATTAACATAAGATAGATACAGTGTTTACAAAATAAATAACAAATAGTAGATGGTAATAATTTATTTTTTGTTTGAAAGCTTAGTTTAACACTAATGTTTATTGTTATAATAATATTCTTCAAATTATCCTTGATTTTTTCTTTTCCAATTCATTTCTAAGTTTGTTTGTATGTAGTTAAGCACAAAGCTACACATTGGGCTATCTGTATTGTGCTTACCGCAGTATCGAAATCCAATGTTTAGCGTTATAAGCCCTCTGACTTGCCGCTGAACCCCGGGGGAGGGGGTGCTTTTCCCTAAGACAAAGTATTATTTTGCGTTTTGATATAATCGAACTTTTCAAGAATTTCAACCATCTACAAAATTCTTCTTTGTGCGTATTTATTTGTTTAACATGTTTAAACCCCAAAAGGCCATGATATTTCGTTTCAGAGATCTCAAACTGTACCAAATACAGATTCTTGCTTCAGTATTACGAACTCAGAAGTTGGTTGATTTCCTCACTAGTATTTGTTGTAGTATTTCTTGCTAAATCCTAGCTTTGAATACCTCTTCTTACGGTGTTAGTGTCACAGATTCGATGGAATACATTCTCGGCGGATTCTAATTTTGAAGATTTAGGATTATTACAGAACTTTAAATCCCTTCTCAATCATTTCCAGGTGATGGCTTTCAAATTAAGTTTTGTAGTCAATACACACACACACACACATGTTTAACCAAAAACCATTTCATGTTTTGCTGGATTAAAAGTCGTTTAATATCCAGCCATCTACTAACAATCTAAGAGTGTAAGCGGAATACCCTCTTCTTCTCAACCATTGAGCTTGTTTAATATTTAATAATTCAATTAATTCACTAATACTTATAGTAGAAAATCTATTTAAACTGGTACAGGCTATTTTGTAATATTAATGTTATCTGTTTAGACTAGAGTAAACGACTGTTTCTTAAAATCAACCTGGGGCTGTTAAAATTAATATAAGATCGGTTGCTAAGATATATATATATATATATCTTTTTGCCATAAAGTTTTTCTCTTTTGAAAATTTAGCATGTAATTGCTTTTTAATTTCAGAAATATATAAGCTGCTGTGTTTTATCCCTTATTATTTTCTGTCGAATAGCTAAGAAAACTAAGTTTCCATGTCAATAACTAATTTAAAACCACCTAAGAACGGAATTAATACTCTACAGTACAGACCAATGTAAATATCGGTATCTACTGTTTCGAGCAGACACAACTTGGGTTGCCTTGTAACGCCATCTATTGTCTAAGAAAAATAAATATGTTTAGTTGCGAAGAGATAAGATTATACGTGCATCGTTGAAATAAAGTGATAAAGGAGGCACAAGTATAAGCATATTGGTTAATCTAAACATTAAAACAATCTTTTCATTTTCATGCGTTGACACTATTACATTTTTTTTTTTTTTTTACAATTAGCGAATTAAAAAATAAAAGATGATATTGTATTGTATTTTTCTGTTGCTTCCAAAATTAGATTACGTTGACTTAAAATACATGTGTAAAGGACTTTCAACCATCACACGCATAGAAACCTCAGCTCCACAGTCCGGCACACAAATCATTAGGCTATGCTCGGCCAAAGTGATATTGCATACAATTCAGCAGTGAACACAGAACAGAATCTGTAGAGGATTCTGTGAGTAACTATAGGGCTACAGCAAATCATCTTGAAGCCGACACGGTCACTTTATTTTGAGCCATATGTTAAGATACGTTTGGAAGGATGGTTCAAAAAGAGAGGTTGGCGCTTCTAGTAGAAAGTATCATATTTCTTCAGATGATTCCACAAAGTATTTTAGTGTTGGATGGTATCAAACCATAGAGGGATAGATTGACCATCAGATTCAGCAATGTAACTCAAAGTCAGAGCCACTTCAGTCAACTTTACTTGAATACAAAAGCCCAAAGGACCAAGATTGGGGTAGCAAACCATCTACAAAACAAAAGCCCAAATAAACACGAAGACTCATCATTTGGTTGAATAATATGACAAATTATCAAAAACAAAATCTTAAGTCGTTTGTCTCAGAAATCATAGGAATATGTGCACCACCCAGTTGGAGCTATAGGTCAGAGTGCAATACCCATTGGCAGTAAAAATGTTAGATAACGAAAATGTAAAACTACCTGCAGCAATTCACTCATATAATTTACTGAGGTCAGTCTAGAGCTGCCACTCAAGGTACCTCTTATTTGATGACTGATAAGAAATCTGAAAGGAATCTGGTGGAGGAAGCTGTTCTGTAATGGCATAGATTTTAATGCTAAAAGGTTAATACTCAAGATACACCCTGAGGTTGAGATAGGGTTGATTCCACGCGTAGACTCAAAATGACCTCTCTTCTAAAACGTTAATAACAAGAATGGGTAAATGGCATGTAACTCCTAAGAATGGAGGTCCTGTCAAATACCAGACCTATAATTGATGTCATTACTTTATCAAAATAAGAAGAAAAAAAGATTGAAAATATATTATCTTCTTGGAAAAAGCTTCCATGAATAATGTTAAGTCAAATCAGGTTGTCCATGGTGGGTGACTGTCTAGAGAAACCACACAAAATGTTGTAGAGAATAATTTGTTTCTAGGAGCCAAATTATGCCAGTACTAATCATCATCTCCAATACTTTACACAATTACTTAGTTAAAGCATAAGGTCTATAATTAGTACAAATCTTGGGATCCTTCCCAAGCTTAGAAAAAGGGATAGCTATAGCCTAGTGCCTTAAATTAGGAAACTATTCTTCATACCAAATCCAACTGAAATTAACCAAAAAGGTATAAGAGAGGTAGGATATAGATGGTTCAACATCTTGTAATTGGTGTCATCTGGTTTGACTGATGGACCAAATAAAATCAAGTTTAAGTTCCAACAGAATGAAATAGTCAGTTATATGCAAAACGGTAATCAGGCTGAAAAGAAGGTGAAGTTCTTTCCGGTGATGTCTTGATGGCGAAGAAGAAGAGGGAAAAGGGGGCTGTACTTGAATGGTAAGAGAAACAATGTCCAAGGGTGTACTCTTTAAATCTGCAGCTTCTTAACCATGAGGTTGCAAGATTGAAAGGGGATAGGTTGTATACTTTCCATTGATCTTTCGAGTTATATCCCAAACAACATTTGAACTTTTGATAAAAGAGATGCTGGAAGTGAATTTATTCAATATTCTTTCTGGCTTTGATTTCTGATCTGCCATCCATGAGCATGATACATCCCCATGAATCCATCTATCACAAATCTTTCCATTCTGTATAATGAACACTGATGAATCGTGACAGTATCAACAGGTTTCAAAAGCGTCTCTTGTAAAGAAAGACACACAGGATGGTAATAATCAATCAAAGCTTTGATGTCATCTAAATTATTACTGAAACCTAGATAGTTTCACTTTATTAACATGACCATTTTCACCTATTTTATTGAGAAGATATAGACGGGGAATTTGTTTATTTATCGACTTCCATGGGCCCTGCCTTGAATTGAAGGAGCGGGATCTTATTAGATGGATGAGACTTAAAACGAAATAATGGTCCTAGACATTGGACCAATGGAATGGATATCAACTGATTGCTGTTGGCATTGGTTGGTAGAGAGTTGGGATAAATGTTGACCTATTTATATATTTGTCTATGGAGGGTAAGAGATCCTTCAAATTGTTGAAGAGAATTACCTGTACTGATGGTAATGGCATAGCTATGAGTATCATTCACAGCTACATTGGGTTAACTGCTTTGGTTCACATTCGTGAAAAATTTCACTTTTACCCAATTTGAAGGGAGGAAGGTTTTTTGTTTTGTTTTTGAATTTCGCGCAAAGCTACACGAGAGCTATCTGCGCTAGCCGTCCCTAATTTAGCAGTGTAAGACTAGAGGGAAGGCAGTTAGTCATCACCACCCACCGTCAACTCTTGGGCTACTCTTTTACCAACGAATAGTGTGATTGACCGTCACATTATAACGCCCCCACGGCTGAAAGGGCGAGCATGTTTTGTGTGACGGGGATTCGAACCCGCGACCCTCAAATTGCGAGTCGATCGCTCTAACCACCTGGCCATGCCGGGCCGGGAGGAAGGTGTCTCCACTTCAAAAATGGAGTTATGCTGCGGTACAATGTTCCACTGCCACAATGGGAGTTCAAGTACATACTTTCCAAAAATACATATAAAGAAGATTTTGAGTGTTGAAACTGGTAGCAGTAAAAACACTGCAGAGGACCACACTTCTATTGCAAGGATTCCAGATTTAATTTGTTTTAACCATTGCTCATAAAAAATATAAAAGGGATTTATAATAAACTTTGAGTAATATTGATCATGAAACGCAGTGTTCAAGTTGCTCAATATATGTTCCAATGTATACCAGAAATAAAAATGCAAAATAAGAATGTAAGAAAGAGGATTGAAAAATCTGTTGTCTTAACGAACATTTATCACCTAACAGATCATGTTCAGAAAAGTAATTTTGAGAAGTATTATATATATATACTTGTGTGGAAGCGAATTGTGCTAATACAATAGTAAATTGATTAACAACGATTTATAAGCATTATGTAAGTTATTTTATGTAAAATATATACTACATGTTTTAACAGAACATTGGTATGTCCTCTTCATGTATTATCTGTTGGGTTTAGGTAAAAAGGCAGTAAATACAAAACCAAAAGACGCAAAGATCTATAGTATACAGAAGTGTTGTCACAAGGCAACAATGTAATTTACAAACGGTTTATGATCTCAAGAAAGGTCAGGATTGGTCAAGTGCGTGAACGAAAGCTATATGAACAAATTCAGCCAAATATTGCTGAAGTTTATAGAACCACGGTCACAGGTTAGTGAAAAATCACCTTCTTTAATAATTTATTTTATTTTTAAACAATTCCTTTCATTTTTCTTCTGCTGTTGGTGAATGGAAAAATGTACCCCAAAGTATTTTATAACCTGATTCAAAATTATGACATGTTAAGGCAAATTTCTGAAATTCATCTCGACACATATAACCCTGGTGTTCTGTTGAAACATATACTATATTTTCTACATAAAATCATTTTCATCATACCTATAAATCGTTCTATTCAATTTATTATTATCCTATATATGAATCTGATAAGTAGTGACATCTGTTATTCATATAAAATTTCAGTCGGATCGATCAGGTCGCTGGTCCAATCTCAACCAAACTTTGTGGGATGATAGTTTGGAACAGGGAGCATGTTAATGGGGGGATTCACAGCCCTCCAAACCCTCCATTATTGTTATTATTGAGCATTTCTTATCTTTAACGTAAGTAAACTATAACTATATTCATAGATGGCGCCACGTCCTTACACCAAAAACAAAATAAACATGTATTCAATTTTCTCTAAATCAACAGGGTGGGTTAAGGGCACACAAACATCTTATATATCTCAGAAAATGCGCTAGCTTATACCAAACACAAAAATCCTAACTTTCACACATTTTATTTATAACATAACCTATTATTATTACAGAATTCATTATTTCTTCACCAAACGTTTTGTATGAACTTTAAGAACTCAATATGTATATACTTAAAAAATGGTGCTTTCTGTTACGTGCTTTGTTTGTTTGTTTTTTTTATTTCGCGCAAAGCCA
>NW_013665610.1:337365-345105 GCF_000517525.1 Limulus polyphemus
CCCACCGCCAACTCTTGGGCTACACTTTTACCAACGAATAGTGGGATTGACCGTCACATTATAACGCCCCCACGGCTGAAAGGACGAGCATGTTTGGTGTGACAGGGATTCGAACCCGCGACCCTCAGAGTACGAGTCGTGCGCCCTAACCACCTGGCCATGCCGGGCCTACGTGCTTTCAACACCCAACTCTTAATTCCCTTCCTCAGTGTTTCACTTGATTAATTAATTGACGGTCATTGATGCAGAAGTTTCTTATGGGTCGAAGTTAAAACGTCACTGGTCAAAGTAGGAAGTGGGTATAACCCAAGAAACAGCTCTTCGTATCAGCCTTACGGTGGCTGTAGGAATAGAAACTTCAGCTGAGTTTATGTATTATTACAATAGTGGCAATTAGTGCAATAGTTTACTACTGAACCACCAGAGGACATATTCTAAAAATTTAACAGTAACTTGAGAAACGACAAATAGACGTGGAAAAACGAATTAAGACACGTGAAGGACAAGAAATGAAGAATGCAATCTAGGACGTAAATTTGAGGAGCGTGAAAGAAGCAAATACAAAACAGCAGCGTGAACAGAAACTTAGACGTGTAAAAATCCTTCTTTTATTGTCTTCATCGGGTAGATTTTGAACCTTAGACTGCTTTCCACGGCAAGTGCTCTAGCATGTCCTAGTAAGCAACCTTTCAATAGTTGAAGTTACTACATTATTTCCCCTCTCAAAAACAAGACCATTCTCGAGCTTTATCTGAGGGAGTTGGGACGACCCCACGTTTGCTACCAGTATTTATTTGTAATCATTTTCTATTCTTCCTCGGCACAGTACCGATCTGAAATCCCCCAAGAATCAGCCAAACAATCTACCAACCGAGTTGATGGATTACCCTACTAGCATTTGCAAGTAATTCATTTTTTTTAAGGAATTAAAACTATTGAAGAAAAATTTAGATATCCTTAAAAGCTATGATCAGGAGAGAATCAGATGCATTAAATAAATTATATTCTAAGCCTATTTTGAAGAAATTAATACAGAAGAAATGAAAGGAACTTCAGCAGATATACAGCATTGCCATGTTTTAGAGACGGTGTCTGGTATCAGCATAAACATTTTTTGTAATAAATGACAAATATTAAGTATAGTATTAGAGTTCAATTTTAACATTAACTATGATACTGTTAAGTTGTTAAAACCATTTCAGGGGGGCGTGTGTTGTATATTCGCTACTCGTCTTACAGATATATTGAAGGACAAATATAGTTAAAACCGCATAGGTGACGAAAATAATCAAATTAAATAATAGGTTGAACAAACGCCAAGTTTTTTTAATATTTGTTATTAAAAGCAGGATGACGTTTCGAGCTTGCGATCTGACTAAGAGCTCTAGCTCGAAACGTCATCCTTCTTTTAATAACAAATATTAAAAAATTTGGTTTAATAAAAAAATATAAACAAACTTGGCGATTGTTCAACCTATTATATAATTATCAGATATATGGAGTAGTGATGTAAAAGCTTATAGAAGTTCAGCTGTGAATATACATTTTTTACGTGACGGTAGGAAAATTGTTTTAGGCATATTCACTTTTTTTGTATTATCCATATAAATCATTAATTCTATCTTGCGTTAATTTCAGATACGAATATTAATACTTACAGCTTGTTACTGTTACACAAATAAATAATAATTTATAAGAAATTGCAAACAGGTGATTAAACTAATCTTGAAATTTTATTAAACAGTTTTTGTAGTAAAATGATTCTTCATGATGTTAAATATTTCACGCTGCGAAAATTACACATATAAGATAACTCGTATCATTACGTACTCCTTGTTTAAAAAAAACATTAAATGTTAATAAAAAAAGATATGATACTGATATGCAAAAGCACCACAGATCCAGAACGATTATGAAGATTGGTGTTTTTCTTTTAACGATTTTAAGTTTGCACAATTTATATGTATATAAAATTAAATGACGTGCGACGAATTAAAACCACTTTAAGAATACTTTTTTCTTTAACTGGAAATTGCTTTGACCTACACGCTAAAAGAGAGTTAAACTTATAAATTATCAACTCATTTTATCAAGCAAGATAAATCATGTTTTAAAAATACTCGAGTTTTTATGAATCAACTTGCAACAACTTATAATGGTATTGGCCGGGATTATGTTCACTGATTTTGTTATTGGTCGATTTGTTTATTTGTTTGTTGTTAAATACAAAGCTACACAATGGGCTTTGTGTGCCGTGTCCACTACGCATATTTAAACCGGATTTTTTAGCGTTATAAGCTTTCAGATTTATCGCTGAGCAACTGAGGAGGTTGCTAGTATTGGTCGGGATTATGTTAATTAATTATGATATTGGTCGGAGTTACGTGCGCTTATAAGTTAAAAGAAATTAAGTGTGAGTAAAAGTGTTAGGTTTGTTTGCTTTTAAGCTCAAGGCGACACTAGGAACTATCTGTGATGTACTCACTACGGGTACTGAAACCTGGATTTTAGTGTTAAGCTCTCAGACTTCCGACTGAGGCATTGGGTTTAAAAACTGTTGGGAAAAACGAATTGGTCACTGAATGCATTACTGGTCAAGATATATATAGTCTTGATAAAGCTGTTTGTTTTTTGTTTGAATTTATGCACAAAGCTACACAATGGGCTATCTGTGCTCTGCTCACCACGGGCATCGAAACCAGGTTTCTAGCGTTGTAAGTCCGCAGACATACCGCTGTGCCACTGGGGGGCGTCTTGATAAAATACTGGTCACATACGATAAATGAGCAGCCATGTTAAACAGGATAATTCTCTTAAACTTCATGATTTATTTTGATATAATACTTGGTCTCTGGTCCGTTCCAAAATAAATTGGGTTAACAGATTTATTTCTTAAGTACAAGAAAAAAATTCTATATAAAATTCCAAGACCTCATCTTCTTTTATAAATTTCAAAAAATTCACATTCATTAAATATATAATGTGTTACAAAAATATATATATGTGAAAAATTTATAATACCAAATACCAGAAGACGTGTTTGATAGCATGCTATTTTGATTATTGTAGCCATCTATAGTGGTACATTTAAAGTTTAACTTTCAAACGCTGACGTACAGTTAACATGTTTTAGCAGATGTTTTGATGTGTATTTCCAGACGGCATTTTATTTCAAACTTTAAAAATAGCACGTCCTTTCATGACATTTTTTACAACAACTGGATGACTGTGAAAAATAAGCAGATGTCAGAAATACACGTGTACACACGTGTATCTGATTTCAGCTAAGCAAACTTGTTGTTTACGAAATTTGATTTGCAGTTTTGACTTATTGTCAACTGCAGGGTAAAATGATTATTTATTTTTACTTGTTGTCAAGTAACTTTGCATAGAGAGAGATGGAATGTGTCTAACAATGTGTAGCATGATTTACGTTAAGGTATTTTGCTGCACAGACAACCACGAACCATTAAGAGAATAACTTCATCCATTGTGATAAGTACACGCAGCGTTGCACAGTAATTTACACTTTTTTATTCATTTTAAATAAAACTGAAGGACAATACATACACATTCGCACAAGGTTATATTACGTGAAGAGTTCTATATTACTTATCCCCCGAGTAGCTCAACGATGTGTCTGTGGAGCTTTCAACGCTAAAAACCGGGTATCGACACTCGTGGTAGACACAGCACAGATAGTCCATAGTATAGCTTTATGCTTAGTTAGAAACACACTATATTACGTACTGAATTAAAATAGCTACTTCGTGATATATTTTAGGCTTACCTTACGTATTCTGTACTTCTCTTGGTATAAAAATTCTCTATTATTATGAACACTATTAAAATCATCAATGCATGCACTTAAGTAGCCATAGAATGCGATTAAAAATAAGTAAAACATAAAACCTCCATATAATATGAAACGTTCTACCTTTAAGTTTAACAAAGTGACTCGTGGGATAAACTCGAGCAAATAATAATGGCCTATTTGAATGTCCTTCAGTATAAAATGTACAATACAAAAAAATATCTTAAAATAACGAAAATAATTTTCATAAGTTAAATTCCTTGGTTTTCCGATATTTAGCTATAAAAAGTAAAAATATTTACTTGTTTATGTAATATGCATTATGCTGTATTTAAAAAAAATATATATTGCTCGTTAATTAACACAATAATCACATCGGAAATATATGATTTGGTCCTCTCCTTGCCAGCAAATATTCCTGTATAACACTTACTGAGAGTTTCACGCCTGCGTGTTGTAGAAATTTAAATATGGAATTTTCAACCTGAGTGACACCTTATGCGCAAATAGGATAATCGGCCAAGTCAAAGACCGTCCCTAATTCTAAACTACTTGCCAGAATGCGGACAACAGCCAGCAGCATCCACCACCACATAACATTTCCGCAACTGAAAATGAAAAGCATATTTAGTGACTTTACGTCTCGAACCCCGGATCCTTCGATCCACAGACTGGCATGGTAACGGCCACGCCCAGCCCATCCGTTGTCGAACGCAAACTAAACGGATAATAAATTAAAACATTACAGGAAGCTTTTGTACGACTCTATTACATTGGTGAACTACGAAATAATTTGAAGGTCAATAAGAGTAATGAAGTCTGCAGACGTTACGAAAGTTCATGTCAACAATTCTGGTAGGAATTCAAAGTGAAACCCTGCTTTGTTTGCTTAAAATGCTAAGTAAAATTTTTAGTGCAAGAATCTTATGCTAATAAGCAAAATAGTTTGGAAAACAGGAATTTTTAATAATTAAAAACCTACAAATATATTAACAAATTTCGCTAGAAAATAAGTCTATATACTGTTGAACAATTCGAGCGAGGCTTGGTGTTTAGTTTCGTGAAATCGGGGGTTCATGGTCAGCAAGAACGCACTCCGCACTTTGGGACCGTATGTGCACTACAGGCGTGATAGCTAAATCCCACTATTTGTTCAGACAAGAGTTGGCGGTGGGTGCTATTTATTAGCTTTTTTTCCTTCAGGCTATCAATTAAAAATTAGATTGGGCTATGTGCGTATAGCTCTTGTGTAGCTTTGCGTAAAAATTCCGAAGCAAAATGAACTAATACTCATCAATAGGAAACATCGCTTCACTATAAGTCTAAAATTATATCTAATATGTAACATAATTCTAAACAAATAAATTTTAATTACTTCAAGGACAGAGAATATAGTGACGTTGGTTTAATTATCAAAGTGAAAACTGTAGGTTACTAGTTACTGCTATAACAGTTTACGAGGAGTTACAAATAGCGAAGAGCAAGATCAAAAATAAAAAGCATCCCAGAACATAGCCAGGTGGTTCGAATCCCTGTCACACCAAACATGCTCACCCTTTCAGCCGTGGGGCGTTATAATGTGACGGTCAATCCCACTATTCATTGGTAAAAGAGTAGCCCAAGAGTTGGCGGTCGGTGGTGATTACTAGCTGCCTTCCCTTTAGTCTTACACTGCTAAATTAGGGACGGCTAGCGCAGATAGCCCTAGTGTAGCCTTGCGCGCAATTAAAAAAAACAAACAAAACAAACAATCTCAGAACAAATATACACCAACCCATTCTACCATCAACCAAGCAACTTTCAGATAATCTGTGAAATCTCATATTAAAACAAATTAGCAAAAATCATTAAAAAAGTGAGTCCGTTTACATCAAAGAAGCGGTAGTTCCTAATGAATGTTAATGTTACCTAAACTGATGGCAGTGGTTTTCAGGATAATGTTTTATAATGTATTGGCTTATTTTCTTTTTTGTAAATTAAATTCCTGTTATAAATTTATTTTATTAATACCTCGCTGGAGTACCAGTCCTCATAACGGAACTTATGTAAATTCATGATTAATGAAAGGCTATCTTAGGACATGAAAAGTTGCTTACCTTATATATAATTGTAAAAAACGCAAAAACACCCATAAAAACGTGAAAATGTGAAAACGCAAGCTTGCGTGTATCTCCACATGAACCCAACAAACCTTCATACCAAATTTGGTGAAGATCTATCAAAAGGAGGCAAAGTAGTGGTCAAAAACGAGAAAACGCAAAAACGCCCATAAAAAACCGCAAAACGCAAAACTGAAAATGGACCCAATTTTGGTGAAGATCCATCCACATCCTGTGATGTAATTACATGAACATACAAGGGGCATATTAAAGGTGTCTATTATATTCACATACAGTAGATGCCTTTAATATAGCAAGTAATGCATCAATAAACATCCTTTCGATAATGGGTAATGAATGTGCTGATCGAGGGTAAATTAGTATATCTTTCAAACATTCTAGTTTAATGTTACCCGGGAATGGGAAAACACGAAGAAAATAAGTACATTTTTAGGTTTTTGTTACTCTTTTAGGGCATATAGATCTCACCCATGTGCTACGAAAACATTTGGAACTCGGAATAAACCTTTGTATTTTGAAAGTTAATCTTCAGAAGATAAATAAACTCGATAATCAGCTCGAAATATTCATTATTTTTCCCTTGTTTAGCTCCCTGAGAAAGTAGTTGATGTAGTTGATTAGAGTGATTGTAACTTTTTATAAATATTATATTTAACAACAATGCAACTCGCAAACTCTACTGTTGAAATGCTTTATGCATCATTCTTACAGCAAAATCGTAATGCTTACTAAAAAAAGATGTGAATAATATTATTATTATTATTAGTTAAATTTTGTTGTTTTACAAAAACCAATCATTAGATCATGGTTCGCCATTATATTGATTTTTTCTATATCTATTATTTTAGGTATAATGTAACCTGTTAATAAAGTTTAACTAAAGGAACAATAAAAATAATGTTTATAACTTAGATTACTTGCTTGTTCTCAGATGATTTCAAGCAGGTTCATTTTGTTAGTTTTTTCGCGCCGATTCATGTCTAGAGTAAGTAAGATGTATATTTTCTCAAAATAGAATAAAGTTATTATTTTTATACCTTTTCGCGCAAAACTACACAAATGCTATCTGAGCAAAGTAGCCCTTTGTTTTAAAATCATGGACAAAGAGGATAGTTAATTCGTCAACAGCACCCACTGCCAGTTCGGAGTGCGGTTTTTGAGGCAACAGGATACGAACCACGAATCTTTGGATTTACAGTCCGTATATGCTAACAATAGGTCACGCCCAATCTGATAAAAAGAGATAGAAAATACAGTAAATTATTTTTACTTTGAGTATTCGCATTGTTGTCAAATATGTTTCTAAAATATGAGAACGTTACTTCAACAAAATGTTCATGAAACATGCTGGCCATTGTGCATTGAAATTCAAAACAAACAAACCATTCGAGCTAAATTATAACTTAGATTTAGTAGTTAAATATGCAGATATGTATCAATTTATGATATTTGCCAACAAGATTGATACACACATTTTTCTTTTTAATACAAATAAATTTTAATACACAAACAGTAATACAATTTACAGTAACAGTTATTTCAAATAGTTATTAAAAATAATTATTTATATACAAAAGTTTTACAAACTTATAAGCAATACAGAGTCTTCTTTCAAGTCTGGAACTTCCTTGATGTTTTATCGAGGGTTAACGATGAGCGAATTAATTTCGAGTTGATGTATATACAATTCACTTAATAGGGAGCTAGCTAGACCTGTGGTTCTCGCCGTTCACACGCTAATTACAGGTCGAGTTTCCATCGATGACGTTAGGTAATGTTTTCGTAAAAGTACAAATGTCTGATGTG
>NW_013665610.1:345979-348477 GCF_000517525.1 Limulus polyphemus
TGATGTGAATCTACTGAAGTTAAATGGTTTGTAATGTTCGAAATTTATAAATGTTCCTGGTCAAATATCTAAAGTGCCCGATTAATAGGCGTTAATCACAGTTCTTGATACGACAACCTTACAAACGGGCCCTTTTGCAATAAAGCTACATTGCAGTGTTATTGTCAAGATGCACGATCGTCAGACAGTGCATGACCATATGTGGTGACATGGACTGTAACGTCGTGGTGAGGCTCCAAAAATCGTTTTAATATAGCGCAACTAAATCAACAGAACTTTGAGTGTGTAACCAATTTCGATAGTTGCAATAACTTATAAAGGACCGGAACAGTGCCTTAGCAAACTTTTTGTTTCAACAGTGTGTGTATGTATGGCTAAAACTACTGAAAAAATATAGTTAACAGCTGCGTACGACGTTCTTCAGATTTCTTTTTAAACATCCAACCTGTTCTATTTACATCATTTTGGGTTGTTCATCCTTTCATGGTTTCAATGAAAATGAAGCTTGAATTACATCTATTAATATTTACTATGCTAAGCACCAGCAGCTTGTGAATATAGTCATATAAAGAAGCTTATCAATGAAAGTACTCGCTATTCAATGATAAGCTTCTTTATATGAGCAACTTTGTTTAACAAAACAAAACTATATACATCACGAAAAAGTGGTGTAGATATGCTCCTCGTTGCTTATGACTTTAGAGCTAACATTTAAACTACAGTAGTATGTTATATTCTAAAAAAGATTGACTCAGAAGATGTTATTCTCTTTTTATGCAAGAATATTATGTTTTTAATAAACATTTATAAGGCAACAAATATACGAATATTGACCGGAATTGATACATTGATAAACTTCTACTATGACCTATGGTCATAAATAACTATATAAACTGCAGCAATTAAAAAACTATTACAAATAATATATATATATATATATATATTGTAACAGGTTAAAACTTCCTGAATAAATCCTATGTTTCTTAATGTGCTTCTGATGAAATTTAGTTTTTCTAGCGCAAGTAGTTTAAGACGTAATCGTTTTAAATATTGGATTTCTTCATGACGTAATTGCCCAGTACATAACAGTTTCCTTCTAGCCACGTTTTTTTAAACGTTCGAATTCGCTGTCACATAAACAAACTGCTAACTTCTTTATAACATTCGAACTTCTGACACAAAAAAATCCAATTTTTCTTTTTCTATTACGAAATCATTCGGGAAATTATTGCATTTATGTCAATTTCAGTTGAGTGTTGTTGTTTTTTGTATTGCAAATAGGTGTTTTATGTTGGTTTTAAACATTTTAATGTTACTTCTACGAATTTAGTACAGCCTTTGTGAAACAAGCTCTATTATATAGCCATTAATAAAAATAAAAGTACTACTTTCTCTAACAAGTGATCGATAGACCCCTACACAAATGCTTGATTGGTGGAAAACGGTTCTTCAATAGAACAAACATTTTAATATGATGGACTTTTGTGATATTAACGATAAACGTTAGTTTCTAACAACGGTACACAGTTAGTTTCTTGGAATCTTGTATTTACTTCATTCTATTCGAATGGTTATTCAAGAAGTGCTTTCACACGTTTCTTTCTTTCCTATTTCTTCATCTATGTACATTGCTCTAAATTGAAAACTCCCATTTGTTTTTCAATAACTACTATCAAGATTGCTATAGGCATTAGTGTAATATATTGTCCTTTACTGATCACCCAAAAGGCACAGTCATTGAGGGATTCATTAGAATAATTATTTCCCCCTGTGAAGAAACTAATAATAATATGGATTCTTATTATGAAAATATTTTATTAACAGATCTGTAAAAATTGCCATACTAAAATCAAGCTCCTTTTCTATAATAATGACAATTAAGATATTTTACTTGCTTTCACAAGAGCCTTTTCAGTACATATTCTAGTTTATTATTTTTTGTTTTGCGACTGGACGTTCAGTGTATCATTAAGTTCATTACACTACTAAGTCGTATTTAAACTAGAATTCCCATAGATAAAATTCTTTGAACTTTAATAGGGAACTTGTAGTATATCGTATTGCTCCTGACGAAGCTGTAATAGCGAAATATTGAGCTAATAAAGTTACATTCTGGAGGTATAGGTCGTGATTTTTTGTTTTTACATTTATAGAAATGTCTCATAACAAACTCCAGTTTGTGTTAAACAATATTAAGTTTAATATTCCTTTCTTTTTATGACAGAACAAGTTAGTTTGAAGCACAACAGGTTTCGTTTGAATTTCGCGCAAAGCTACACGAGGGCTATCTGCGCTAGCCGTCTCTAATTTAGCAGTGAAAGACTAGAGGGAAGGCAGCTACTCATCACCATCAACCGCCAACTCTTGGGCTACTCTTTTACCAACGAATAGTGGGAGTTACCACATTATAATGCCCCCACGGCTGAAAGTGCGAGCATGTTTGGTTTGTTTGTTTGTTTTGAATTTCGCGCAAAGCTACACGAGGGCTATCTGCGCTA
>NW_013665610.1:349344-366978 GCF_000517525.1 Limulus polyphemus
CGAGTCGAGCGCCCTAACCACCCGGCCATGCCGGGCCAGCTCAAATAGACCATTCGAAATTGTAATACGTAACAGTATCTTATACGCTTGACGGCTGACTACACATGTTTCTCCATCACATTAAAAGCAGTTCCATGTCACAGATGTTTCCTGTGCTTATTACGTGCTTTGCAAATAGCTTCGCAAGAATCAAACTGAGGTAAGTCTACTCTTGTGCTACTTCTCCCTGTAGTGGGTAACTGATGGAAACTTCACTAGACTAACATTTCATGTTAGATTTTGTATACAAGTTCTAGCTGGATACTTTTGGATCTTCTAAAGTGAACTGTAATAATATGTAGCCCGGTATTGGATTGAACTGTAACTTTAAAGCACACACAGTGAAAGCTTAGTTAAACCTTTTTGTCAATTTCATCTAATCTTCTTAGGGGAGGGCAATTGCCCCTTCTGTCCCACCCACAATTGACGTCCCTATACACTATTTCCAACGGAGTGATGGTACGCCAATTGTATGAGGTTTCATGACTGATTGACATTACAACATACTTTTCAGTATGACTAACACAAGCTTTATATCGCTATTGTTTCACGTGTTTTGCAGAAGGATCTTCCGCAGACACATTAACTCATTGAACTGAGGTTACGTCAAATTTACTCTTTACTAGTGTGCTTTGTAGAAAAAGCTCTGACAGCTCTTTAAATCGTTCACTTTAATAGTGATTCGATAACTATCGTGGTGCAATTGAACTAGAAGCTTCCATTTGTTTTCTATTTTTTGTTTGTTTGTTCGTTTTTGTCGGGCTGGAATACCCTGACTGAAGCTGCACCTTTTTTGAAGTTATATAAACATCAAATAACCATAAATGACTGTCTTAAATAACCATCCACCTATTTTAATTAGCTTTAAAACCTGGACATTGCTTTCCAACTGACACCCGCAAGTGTGAAATACTTGTGAGAATATGATAAAAATAACTAAGGTTTAATAGCTAAGCTTTTGTATACATATAACCCAACATGTATGAATTGGCACGTGTATATACATATACATTCCTAATTATCGTGTAAATTCTAAAAAGTTCTATAAAAGCACTATTAACTAGTTTCTTACGTAAACTTACAAATACATTCACAAAGACAAAACTTCCATATTATATTGTGATTAGCACAGACCCGCAATACACTTGCGGTCAATTTAGTATTAATTAAGCCTTTATTAAGTACAGCCTATATACGATAAAGACTGTAACCTGTGCATGTTTTTTGCTTTAATTTAGTTAAGGCTAAACTTTACCGTACTTATACTATCAATAAATAAACTTATAATGTCATTCTATGACCTAACGGTAGACTTTCTTAAAAACTTTAATAACCTTTTAATATATGATGTTGTACAAAATGTCTACTAAAATATATTTACATCTGCCTTTTGTTTACATCCATTGAAAAGTGCGTGCGCAATTTTAGAACCAACAAAACTGAGTATTATTGTAATAGATATTTTAAGCTTGCTAATTGCTAAGTTATCTATTTATAAAAACAAGAATTTTAACTCTTACTTCTACATATTGTTATGTAAATCATCATTCAAGACTAGAAATAATTAAATGTTGTGTAAAATCATCTTCGTATGCAGTAATAACGTTAGATCATTAACATTTTCAGGACTTAAATTACTAACAAATTTCAGACGACGTTTCGGGCTCCATGACAAGTCCAAGTTTAGAAAAAGTCGGCTAACAACAAGAAAAATTAATCAAAGATCATAAAAATAAAACTGCTACAAATTGTAGAAACCTAATGCTTAAATCCACCTGAAAAATATGTTCCTAATATAAAAGACTAATCAGAAAATTGTACTTAAAGTTCAGTGGAATAAGAAGTCTAATAACAAAGATGAAGACGACTGATAAGAAGGAAAACATTTCTATTTACAAAAAAGGTTCGAATGTTTCGGAACACGTTTATTCCATCTTTATTGCCAAGTGATTTCCGAAACGCCTGAACTTTTTGTAAATAAAAATTGTTTGGCCTTACCAACCACCTTTGTCATTGCACTTGTTTATTATATTAAAAAATAGCATTAACACAGTGATCCTTTTGCAGCCTTTATGTTCATTTCAGTTTCCAGGCACGTGACTCTTATCGTGCTTTAAGAGCTATTGATAAATCGGTACTGAGAAATCGGTAACAGTGTAGTGACGAAAGCAGTTGTAATGAGAACTTTGACGTCCAAATGGAGAAATGTGACTGTGATGTACGAATTGAAATATTGAAGGTGGAACGTGACTTACAAGGTTTATTACAACAGTTGCCAAGTATAAAAAAGAACGATGTTTTCTAGTCTTGTGTCACAGATATCCCGATATTAGGTAAATCTCACTTTGCGTGACGAAACACATTTTTTTACAAAGTCTTGGAAGCAAACATATTAGTCGAGGAAAATACTTTATATAGCAAATTGAAATTCCGGTTTCAATCATAAGTTAGTTTATTTTTTATTGTCTAACTTACATAACTTTGTAATTTTTTAGCCACTATAAAAATCACGATAATGACTGATTCGACAGTACTAACAAATTGGACTGATGGTGGTTCAGAAGAAAAACGTGAAACAGACTTCGTTTCAACTGGCTGGGCACACAGAAGCCCCATTGACCAGTGGAGAGAGCTCTTATCCCCCGAATATTTTAATATTGTCCCAGACCTTTGGCTTCAGTTTCCACCACCTTCAATAGAAGCTCATCAAGTATTAGGAGCAGTATATACCTTGATAATGGTCCCAGGAGTTTTAGGAAATGTCTTGCTAATCTGGATCGTTTGCTCGTAAGTAAACTGTTATCAGGTTAATTATTTGCTTGCTACTTTTAAAACATTTTCATATTACATATGTTGATACCTTTGTGTGGACTAGAACCTCATCAGTTTTTGATGGGGAATTAGTTGAGCTGTTACTCTGAAAATACTCTTTCTCACTCACATATTTGTCTCCAATGTCTCTTCAGTAGCTTTAATTTAGGTAGTATATTCAAGAATTTCAATTCTTGTCGAAGAGAATCGCGTAGTTCTACAGCTATTCTGGTTCTTTGTTTTGTATGGTATAAACATTTGAAACAAAATATTTTAGATTTTTGCCTTGTACCACATGCCGAGAAACATTCTCTCGTGCCTTGTATCGTAATGAATTACCGTCATGGAAGCTTTTCACTTTGTCCCGATGTTATCAATACCTCAGTAGGAATTTGTTGCTCAGCACAAAGTTACACAATGGGCTATCTCTGCCCTCCACGGGTATTTAATTTAAATTTTTATAGCGTTTTTAGCCCTCAGATGTGCCACTGAGCCAATGGGGTTCCGTAGGAGGAGGAACTAAAGTCTCGAATTTATGTTAATAGATTATTATATAATATACGTCAGTTAAAGATCACCAAAAGTTATATATCTGATGTTATGACGATAAATAGAGTAAAATAATGAATTATAGAAAACTAGTAACTAATTCTCAAATTAATATGCAAGAATTTGATTCAGTTAACAGATAAATTGTATCAAATCATAACACTATATTTAATATTTGATAGAAAACCTTTAATTACTGATTCTCTTTCTGACACAACCCTTTCTAGGTTTCATTTTGAGTAATGTTTTACATGTTCGTGTATAGATGAACGGACTGCAATAGATCTTGTATGAATTTCTCTTTTTGAAATACACGTGATTACATCGGATGTTCGTTTTTAGGAACTTCACTCCAAAAACAACCACATCTTTCCGGATATAAAATGGTGTGTGTCAGAAATGGTGTTGAATCCGGTTCAATTTTTGTAAAACGCCAGGGGATTTATTTTACGATAATTGAATAATGATGAAAAGAAGAATGCCAATCGGATTTTGAGTTCAACTTTTGGTCCCGTAGTCACTTTCCATTTATAGGTTTTATCACTTAAAATTTAAAGTTGAATTTAACTCTACTCACTGAATTTTAACATCAACCTCCACACAATTTTATTGCAGTTTGTCTTAAAATATCTCCAAGTGATATCTAACATTATTCTTTGTTATAATACTAGTATGAGGCATTATAAGAAAGCTCAGTTTAACATTCCTCGAATATTGGGTTTATTCTGTGAATATTTTTAATGTCTTGTGGCAAACCTATCAATAAGTAAATCCATCATGAGCTTTGTTTTAACTAGCATAAAATACATATGCTTCGCTTGAGTGTTCAAAAACCCTTCACGATGCACAGTGGCCCCAGTGTACCAATACAGCACCTTCTTTAGTCCAATTACTTCTATAGATACTCCAAGAGTGGGGGGGGGGGTCTGTACTAGAAACCCTTAGGACACCCGAACACAGCACATAATCACACATGCAAATTTGGGTCAGCTATATTGTGAGTGGGGATAATAATGCTGTTTTAAAATGGAGTCAGAGATCTCGAAGGAGGTAAAAACACGAAATACGACGTCAGATTCGAGTTCAGCCCCTTGTAGTCATTCTCTTAAAGCATCATCATCAAATTAGCACATACACATAATATAGGGTTAATTCATAGGTGGACTTAAACTTTGGAAATTTTGCTGAACGTCTTTTCGCTTATAGCAATGAATAACAACCTTAATTCCCTCTGTAAATGCTCACTTTGGAAATTTTGCTGAACGTCTTTTTTCTTATAGCATTGAATAACAACCTTAATTCCCTCTGTAAATGCTCAGTTATTTCCTCATGGAAAAGTGACATACACATTGGTAACACTGCATAAAATACCCGCTCTTTGCTGTGAATTTACATAGAAAATAATCGTACTTCGCTGCCAAGGTCAAAAGTATCCTCGTTATTTACAGAGCTCCAAGTATAACAACAAAGATCTTCCATTATCCCCAATTACTTTTATAGCTACACAAAGAAAAATGCCGTTAGGCCACACGCCCGTGGTATCTGCTAAATGTTCCACGTTTAGCCTCTTATGAATGGAAGTATGAATACAGTTTCAAACCTAGAGCCCCTGGATCTCGAAGTGGGCAAGGAATACAAAATCCTATGCCAGATTCGGAATCAGTGACTCTGAAAATCCACTCATAGAACCATATCATGCCAGGATGACCTTCCTGGCGCGTTTAGCTCTCGTGATACTCCCTTTGTAGAAAGACTACGTCACATACATAAAGACACCTCCAGGCCACCCCGAGTCCGCCTGCCAAGTTTGGTCCTGCTATTTTCAAAAGTATGAGTTCGCAGTCAAACAAACAAATTTACAAAGAATTTACACACAGCGTATATTATTATAGGATTTTTGCAACACGCAGCTGAAAGTCAAATAACATACAGCTGCAGCATTTATCAAGCGCCTCGAAATACTGTTAAAAACTCATGCATTTCTTTACCTTTTGGTCTGGGTCATAAATACAGATGTGTATTGTGGTTATTAGTCTCTTTGCTTATACTTACAGTTGCGGTAAACGATAACAACGAGTCTTCGTAATTTGACAGTTTATGAAACGGTTACTGAAACCACCGTGTAAGATATGTTACAAGGTTAAATATTCCTAAAAATTTTAAAGAATAATCTAATACCTTCAATACTCGCAAATCTACCAGAAACCTAAATCTTTTTTATGAACTGTCTTTTTACTTCAATTACAGTGTAATAGTTACCGACAATATATATCTTTTAAATGCGGTTTATTTTGCAGAAACATATTGTGATTAGCTATAGTATCGTTTCGTTGTATGTCATTTTATTTTCGCGTTCAGAACAATTTCATTAATATTGTCGACATGTTTCACTAACGAGTGTTATTGAATATTACTGGTTCCTGAAACCTATTATATAATTGGCAATTCTATTTTTTGCCATTCGTGACCGAATGGTTAGCGTGTTGGGCTGTCCTTCGAAGCAGTTCGAATACAAGATGTAATGTCGTAAACATGTCCTGCACTTTTAGCAGTGGGCGTGTTATTTAAAGTGCCAATCAATATCTTTATATGACTCAAAGAGTCGGCTGCTTTCTCTCTTGTCAATAGTCCAAAATTAGAGATGATTATCTATGAATCCTAGGAAAATATCTGACTTGGTCGCTTAGCTACGAGCGCATAAGTTGCCATACAGTTGAAAATTCCAACTTATAATTTTCTTGCTGTTGCATTTGACCATAGAAGAAATGTCTGTAATCTGAAAAATTATATGAATTTGTTATGTGTCTTTGAAGATATTCTGAATAATATACATCGTTAATGTTTGTTTATTTTGTTGAGTTTCACGCAAAGCTACTCGAGGGTTATGTGCGTCAGTCGTCTGTTATTTAAAAGTGATATACTAGAGGAAAGGCAATTAGTCAACACCAACCACCACCAACTCTTAGGCTACTCTAATCGAATTGTCTGATTGATCATCACATTATAACGCCCCCACGGCTGAAGAAACGAGCATGTATGGTGATTGGAAACTAGCCCGCTACCCGATATCATTACTAAATGTATGGCTAAGCATTACTTGTCTTCCTGTAAACTAACCATGTAGATATGATTGTGTTTCTAAGTTTTAAAGTCCAAAGCCTTAATCTTTTGTGGTCTAGTGGTTAGCATGCCCGAACTATGAATGCAAAGGCTTGTGGTTCGTGTCCTGTTGTCGCATAAACGCCAAATTAGGACTGTCGGTGCGCTATAAAAATGACAGTGAGATCCCACTATTCAGTCGGACAAGACAAGAGTTATCGATGGGTGCTGTTAACAGCTACTTCCCATCTAGTCTTATCAGTTCAAAATTAGGGACGAATATACGACAGATAGTCTTTCGTAGCTTTGCGCGAGAACTCTAAAACAAAAATTAAATAAATTAAACGGCGTGGCATGGCTTGGCGGATATGGCGCTCGATTTCTAATCGGGTCGCGGATTCAAATCCCACCACTGAACACGCTCGTCCTTTCAGCTGTAGGAGAGTTATAATGTGACGATCAATCAAATTATTCGATTAGAATAACCCGAGAGTTGGCGGTGGTTGGTATTGACTACCTGCCTTCCCTCTATTTCATCATATATAAATTAGGGACGTCTAGCGCAAATAACCCTTGAGTAACTTTATATTAATTCAACGAAAACAAACAAACATATCAATTGCTTTGTACACAACTTGTAGAAATAAATTTTTTTGTCAGATATCTTTATAAGAATACATTGTTACCAAACTCAATGCCATGTTCTAATTTTTACTTATTCTTGTTTTTAGGACCAAAGCTTTAAGGACACCATCCCATATCCTTGTCGTTAATCTCGCCATCAGTGATTTCCTGATGATGACAGAAATACCACTATTTATATACAACAGTTTTTGCCAAAAAGCTGCATTTGGAGTTTGGGGTAGATTATCAAAATTCTTTCAGCACACTTTTTATTCTTTGAAAATACTTATAAGAACAGTCATACAGTGTTGAAATTTATATTTACTATTGAACTGTTATATTAAAACGACTTTGAATATGCAAATCAGCAAGCCACGTTGCACCCAAAGTTAATATAAAATCGCGTTGGTTGTTTTTGAAAATCGCGCAAGGTTACTCGAGAGAAATCTGTTCTAGCCGCCCATAACTTTGAAATGATAGACTAAAATGAAGGCAGCTAGTTAGCACCACCCAACGCCCACTTTTGGAGTTTTCCTTACCAATGCATAGTGGGATCGAACGCCACATTTAACAGCCCCATGGCTCAAACAACGAGTATATTAAGAAAGGGTTCGATTCCGCGACCCACAGATTGCGAGTCGAGCGCCTACCACCAAACTATAAGTCACAGTGGAATGACATATTCCAGAACTAGCGTTTGACATTGCTTGGTGTACGTAGATCGTTTAATGCCACCGAAACTTGAACGCTTCTGAAAAGTTAAAAGGGTATCTAGCTGCCCTTTCCGACGCAAAATATTCATATACACAGGTCACAAAGGTCATATCAGGAATTTATAATTTCCAAGATGAGAATATCCATCGTACATAATGGCATTGGAAAACAAAGGAATATGGAGAATCTTAGGAAAGCAGAACAATCCAGAAAGTGGCCTGCTGTTAGTCGTTCTCAAGTTTTGGTAAGCAAAATGCGGCGTCTGGTAACAGGAAAAAACCACGATTACAAAATTCAGTGCCAAAAACAGTTCACATGTTCCAAGCAATAATACCTAACATAATCAACATAACACAAGGCACGTGTTCATAAATTGCTTCTATGGTATATCCGTTCAAGAAACTGGAGAAACTAACCGTTATTCATGCTATTTATTCTACAGGGACATACCGGAGAAGTCGCCAGACGCACTGCCTATGGATTACTGTGACATTGTTGAAACGAGCACTGGAAAACTGTCGTCTTCTTGTACTAAGTGGATTATGGAAAGCAGAGCAGTGGTGTATTTCTGACATGACAGCCTTCTGATTTTAGTCTGCTTTATCGGCCGTTACCTAGACTGTTTAGCATAGCCAGGAATGATTTTGAAATACGAAAATAAGTTCAATCAAGCTCAAATTAAACCTCTTACAAGTGGCTTGTTAGGAGTAGATTAGGTTAGCTTGTTTGTGGCATAGACTATAGTGACATGATGAGGCCTTTTTATCATTTTATTATAACGTACTCAACCTTTCTTTATCTTAGAGTCGTCAATAATGTAAGCCTTGTTTTTAGACATTCTTTTATATCACAGAATAACACGAGCTTTTTTCAGATATTCTTTAGATTTTATAGAAACACCAACTATTACAAACTTCCTTTCACATATTTTTGAACCCGAAATTTAGTTTTATAACCATAATGTATTTTTGCACAGTTGGATATGAAGAATATTTTTTGTAAAGAATAAGAAAAAATATCACCAAAAGTTTAGCATTTGTTTGGTCTTAAAATGATAAAGATTTTTCTAAATCTTCATATTTATTGATCTTTCTCTCTACATTATGTTTGATTATTTACAGACGAATAAAATGCGAAAACTTCGAATTTGGTGTTAAACAACGTAATTGGACCATTACATATATATATATATATGTACAACAGCACATGTGGAGAGGTAAAATATTAAAAACGAACATACAACTTTAAATTGTTCCACAATAAAATTCGCTTTATCAAAAACAGGGTACAGCCCTAAAAAGACTATATGTTTCGGCAGCCCGCTAAGCCACCGTCATGAGGAATAATAGTTAAAATCAGGTACATAAACCTTTATTACACCCTCAGCACCATCTCGACCTTAGACACAATTCCTCTAACCTTCCGTGAAGAGCCCACAAAACAGAGTTTCAGTATTTCATTTCTCTCGCACCTGGACCAAAATTATTATTCAAAATAATATTTTTATTGTCCTCAATTTCAACCAGTTTTCTAATATTTATTTCTCACTTATACTCAGACTGCTTCACCAATTTTGTCCCCCAGTGGTACGGTTTAATTACAAAAAAAAATTACCTCATTTTTTTATTTCTTAATTCTGAAAATCGGGTTTCTACACGCTTGGCCAATATAAAGTAGATCACAGATACAGGAAATTTTGTATATACCATATTTATTACCTTGTTCTTTTACATCTGTGAGGCAGTTATTTAACTTATAACGCGGAGAGAAAGTTACACTACAATCTATGTCTATATACATATATATATATATTTAATACGTTACCTATTATTGTTGACATACCTTGAATATATGCCAAGCAAACCCCCATGTCATCAACTTGACCATTTTCTTGTAACCTCGTACATAGTAACATTTTTAAGTTATTAATATGCATATTATACAACCTATCAATAATCCCGGGATCATAACCTCTGTCCCTAGCTACGTTGATTAAGAAAATTAACTCCGATCTTAATTCACAATCTTAAGCATTAAATTTCAGTGCTCTAAATACAAACGTGGAAAAAATGGATAATTTTTGTAACACGATATGTTGTGTGGAGGAGCAACAACTGGGAATGGTTTTCTATAAACCATAGTCTCCTTCGTATGTTTTTAGGACTGTACCTTCTTTATGTAAAATTGTCTGTTTGTTTGTTTGTTTTGAATTTCGCGCAAAGCTACACGAGGACTATCTGCGCTAGCCGTCCCTAATTTAGCAGTGTAAGACTAGAGGGAAGGCAGCTAGTCATCACCACCCACCGCCAACTCTTGGGCTACTCTTTTACCAACGAATAGTGGGATTGACCGTCACATTATAACGCCCCCACGGCTGAAAGGGCGAGCATGTTTGGTGGGATGGGGATGCGAACCCCTTTATGTAAAAGCGAATTTTATTGTACAACAGTTGAACGTTGTTTTTAATATTTGGATGTTTTAGCTTTGATGAAAAGAATCTGCTACTTTTTGTTTGTACGTGGATTTTATGGATTAAAAAATCATGAATGCTATTTTTATCAATTTGGAGTAGTTTTTGCCCTCTATACCTGCTACTAGGAAAACATTTATTGCCAATTTTGGAAGACTATTACACATATATTTGGAGCTTTTATTATTTTCTGTTGGCTAATATTCTATTTATTCTTTTTTTCCCTTAGGCTGTCAGCTGTATGGGTTTATTGGTGCTTTAACAGGAACAACAGCCATTATGACTATTGCCGCAATGGCTGGAGAACGCTATTATTCGATCTCTCGTCCTCTAGACCCCAGTAGGAGGATGACTCGAGCTCGAGCAACAGTCATTGTTGTTTGCATATGGATATATTCATTCACATTCAGTGTCATGCCTCTATTCCGCATTAACCAATATGTTCCCGAGGGCTATTTAAGCAGTTGCAGCTTTGATTATTTAACAAGTGATTTAAAAAGCCGGGTCTATGTTTTAGTGTTTTTCATCGCGGCCTGGTGCGTCCCAATGGTAATAATCTGTTTGAGCTACTTTGGTATAATTTTCATTGTACGAAAAAAACAATTTATTTATCAAAATCAGGAACAGGGAATTAATTTGGAACGTTTCAATATCCAGAAACATAGAAAAAATGAAATTAAATTATCAAAAATAGTGTTTGCTTTAATTTCCTTTTGGATGATATCATGGACACCTTACGCTATGGTTGCACTGTTGGGTATTTCTTTTAACCAAAAATTACTCACACCTACTATTT
This sequence comes from Limulus polyphemus, assembly GCF_000517525.1. Lineage (NCBI taxonomy): Eukaryota > Metazoa > Arthropoda > Merostomata > Xiphosura > Limulidae > Limulus > Limulus polyphemus. The sequence goes on from NW_013665610.1 coordinate 360,447, forward strand.
CTATGGTACCAGCATTGTTCTGTAAAACAGCTTCAGTTATAGACCCATTTTTATATGGTCTGAGTCACCCTCGCTTTAAGGCTGCCTTAAAGAAAAAGGTTTCTTGTCTACATATTACGAACAAGAACACAAAACGAAAGCGTTCATTCAATATTCACAGCTTTCAACACGCATCATTGGAGAGTAGAGAATCACTCGATCGCCAACTACCACCTATAAACAGGTATCGTGGGGACAGTTCTGAAACCAGTTTCCAAAACATATCACTAACTATAATTCACCCACAAAAAGGTCGTCCAAAGCGAAAATATTCTAATTCTTTCTCATAGTAAGACACTGAATTTTGACAAAAATCAATCGATATACGTCATTTTTGCAAATTATTCAAAATGGCGTTTGGTTGAAGAAAAATAAAATTTTTAGGTGTTATTTCAAATTTCCTTTCCTTAATTTTCTCAATAAAGAGAGGAGAATTCCGAGACAAATATTAAATCACATTTAAAAAAAAAAAATTCATTGAATAACTCTTATTATAGGGCAGGATCAAGAACAGAAGAAGTTTATCAATCTCGTTCCGATGTCACGTACACAGACAGCAAAATTATCAATCAGAAAAGTAATGGTCTTTGATTAGAAAGTGATAATAATCAAAATAAAGCCAACCCTCAACTCGTAACTGACATTGAAAAGGCATTGCATGAAAAATGGATATTAATTTGTTCCATTAAAAAAAGATTTATACAATATGAAAATGGAACAAACTAACTCTAGAATTTAGATATTCGTTGTAAATTAACAATTAATTAAAATTTAAACTTTCATTAATAAATTGCAATTTTATTGTTTTTATGAGCGATGCCAACACCAATAAACCACTTGATCAATTTGTTTGTTTGTTTGTAATTATGCACAAAGCTACACAATAGGCTATCCGTGCTCTGCCCACCACGAGTATCGAAACCCGGTTTCTAGCGTTGTAAGTCCGCAGACATACCGCTGTACCACTGGGCGCACTTGATCAGTTAAGGTACCACAAATTACAGTTTGTATGCACATACATGAGTGAGAATATTTGCCTGTTAAACTGCTTTGTAACAATGTATTACTTTTAACGTGTACCCTCAGATATATTATGGCTTTTTCCATGTTGCAAAATTTAGATATTAAACATGAGTTTTCATATAAACAAATTCGCATAATGTTCCTATCTTTACATCGTACGTAAATTGTACGGGAGATTTATTTTACATACATATAATATTATCCATATATTCAAAAAAATGTTACAAAATCAACCAGCCTTGAATTGATTTATGTCGTTCCCATCGATTCACATAGAAATACAGCCTATAAAATGTTGTAAAAATAGTTTAATAGAACCTGTGATGTAATATTATATTATGTCCCACAATACAATTTTGAAATTGAACTGTGTAATATTTATACACACATACAAATCCTTTGACGCAGATTCATTTTACAGTACTAGTACAAGTGGTCATTTGAAGATAAAGTTTTGGCCAAAATGTTTGCATACTGTTATATATTTAGGTTATTGCTTACATGCATGGAGTAGCTATTATTACTTATTACAATTTCAAATAGCCTAAAACTGAGTTAAATTGTACTTTAGATTTAGCAGTTAAATAAATGCCTATATATATCCAGTTTATGATATTTGCCAACAAGATTGATACACACAGTCTTTTTTAATACAAATATATTTTAATATGCAAACAATAATACAATTTACAACAATGGTTATTTGAAATAGTTATTACAAACAATGATTTATATACAAAAGTTTTACAAACTTTCTAGTCTAGAACTTCCCTAATATCTTATCGAGGGTTCACGATGACTGAGCTAATTTCGAGTTGACGTAGATATAATTCATTTAATAGGGAGCTAGCTATCTCTGTGATCTTTACTGATCACACGCCGATCTTTTCCACCGATAACGTCTGATCAGTTATATCTAAGTCCGTCAATTATTGAATGACCTAAAACAATAAAAAGTAGTTAAATTAGGAAGAACACAATATCTTATTATTTATTCTTCCTTGTGCTTCGTAGTTGTTGTTTTTGTTTTTTACTTCTTTCAATTTGGTTATAACGTTTTTGGGTTATTTCAATTTGGTCGCTTTAACTTCAACAAGTACCATATTGGGACTACATTCGCAACATTTAACATTTTCAACAAGTACCATATTGTGACTAAACTCGGGAGTTTATTGCACCCATGTTATCAGTTTTTGGACATCATAATATCTCGCAAACGATGTAAAACACTAAAATTACATTTCAACGATAATTTAGTGTTGGAGTTTTCGAACAAAACTGTTTTTGTGTTCATTGATTCACCTCTAGTAAAAAAAATATTCCTTTAAAAACGCGTTTATGTCAAATTTGTACTGATATTTCATTGCCTTTTTCATTACCTATTTTTAGAGCTAAATCAAACAATATATATAACTGGAGAATCTCCAAATGTCATGTTTACTTTAGACTCATTTGCAAATGCAGGGTTGGAAGGTGAGAAATTTGCGTGAAGATGTTAAATGTTGTGGATGTAGTCATTGCGATGTTAAAATATCTGTGGGTCTGAAAATATTCGCCATCTGTGGACCGGTCATAAAATTTTTACAGTGTAAATTGCAATAAATAGACTGTTTTATAACATATTCCTACAAGGTATTTAACCCAATATAAACTACATATATGAAATTCCTGGCGAGTGTCCTTTCACAGATACTCACATGCACCACAATCTAGTGCTTGTTTTAGTAACCACTTTTAACAAAACACATCCAAAAATATTTTGTATGCTTTCTAGACGTGATCTAAATACTTCTGGTGTTATGTGGTTGTATTTAATTAGTATACTGTTTTCCTCTCCTTCCGTTATACTTAACCTCCAGTGACTCAGCAGTAAGTCTGCACGTTTACGACACTAAAATCGGGTTTCAATACCCGTGGTTGGAAGAGCACATATAATCCGCTCTGTAGATTTGCACTTAACAACAAGCAAATCGTTGTACCTAAATAAACATTCAAAGTATTTCATTTATTGAATTCTTCAGTTAATACGCAGGTTTATTTATTCCTTTTTCGCAAGAGTTCCTATAGAACACTGACAGAGTATCAGTAAACCAAGGTACTTTATCTGCTTCATTCAAATATTTCTCGCAAACTTACCAACACCAAAGGCTGTTCTATGTATAACCGTTCCTAATTTTGAACCGACAGGCGATAAAGAAGGCAGTCGACAGCATCCACCGCCAACTCCTGGACTTCTCTTATCTGATCGAATAACAGGATTTGACCGACTCTCTTATTATCGCACCCACGGCCATAAAACGTAGAGCGCATTTTTTGTGGCATTGAAACGCGTACCAGAATCATCGGATTCACATTTATTGCATAATAACCAGTAGACCACGCCATACTCGTCGCAGAAAAATATTTTATGACATTACTTATAATTTTCTCGAATTTGTCCAATGTAAACTTTTTAGAAGTTTACGGGGATTTAGTAAAGAGATATGAGAATACCGTTATTTATATTCAGATTGATTTTTTCAATTCGTCTCGTACCAGGTGGCGTAGCCGTAAATCTGAGGAGCTATAGAACTAAAATGGAATTTTGATAACCTTGGTGGGTGTAATAGCATAGACAGCACATTATGTAGCTTTGCGCTTAACACCAAACAAGCAAATAATATTTCTAGTTCGTTGAAATTATTGGTATAATTGCATGATGATGATGTATAATCTAAACTTTGTTAGTTTGTTTTTTGAATTTCGCGCAAAGCTACACGAGGGCTATCTGCGCCAGTCGTTTCTAATTTAGCAGTGTAAGACTAGAGGGAAGACAGCTAGTCATCACCACCCACCGCCAACTCTTGGGCTACTCTTTTACCAACGAATAGTGGGATTGACCGTCACATTATAACACCCCCACAGCTGAAAGGACGAGCATGTTTGGTGGGATGGGGATGCGAACCCCTTTATGTAAAAGCGAATTTTATTGTACAACAGTTGAACGTTGTTTTTAATATTTGGATGTTTTAGCTTTGATGAAAAGAACCTGCTACTTTTTGTTTGTACGTGGATTTTATTGATTAAAAAATCATGAATGCTATTTTTATCAATTTGGAGTAGTCTTTGCCCTCTATACCTGCTACTAGGAAAACATTTATTGCCAATTTTGGAAGACTATTACACATATAATAGTGGGATTGACCGTCACATTATAACGCCCCCACAGCTGAAAGGGCGAGCATGTTTGGTGTGACGGGGATTCGAACCCGAGACCCTAAGATTGCGAGTAGAGTGCCGTAACCACCTGGCCATGCCGGGCCTCTAAACTTTGGTTATTTTGTTTTGATTAGGTTTGTCAATAACTGATTGACGCCACAAGAAAATACTTTACTGTACTTTTTGATTACTTTATGAATGCAAGCTTAACAAATTATACGAGTTACATATATCTAGATTTAGTAGTTTTGCATATAAGCAATTTTAAGAATAAAAACTTTTACATGATGCTTTTTATCTCAAGCTAATTCAAGTTCATGATTGTGTTTTATCTATCAACTTCGAATAAATGAAGCTCCTCATTTAAAATGATTGTATCTTAAAAACCCACCACCCTTCACCATTAACTTTATTCAAATAAAGTATGATATAGTAGAAATTGTAATAAATCGCATGTGGAAATTATACTTTATTCTGGGCTAGCCGACGTACCCGTTCAATGCACATTGAAAACATAGGGGTTGGAGGGTGAAATAAAAGGAATCAACTCCGAATTTTAACCCCCGATGTCATTATCTGGGGATTCTTAAAGATAATGCCAGGTATGGTGACAATCGACCATGCGGTCCGCCAGTTACAATCGGACACTTACACACAAAGTTTTGACAAATAGTGGTTTACTTCGATAAACGCCAAGTTTTGGACCTTTGAGTATGGTGTATTTGTGGAAACAATATCTGTGAGCCAATTTGAATATGGTCTAAACTGAATCTGTTATTGTAATAATCATTTTACATAAATATAATCGTTTTCAGCTTTTAGTAACAAACTCAAAGAGAAGTTGGGAATTTAGCTTTTTCTTCAGAGCATATAGTTAATAGATGAAATATAGAAATTTGGAATAACTTAAAGCAAATACACTGTGAACTTTATCAGACAACACAATCTTTTGAAACCGACCAACAGAATCTACCACCAATCAGTTGATTCGAGGCACAAGAAAACTTAAGATAAAGAGGATAAAAGGAGACATTTGCCAGTGCAATAATTTATGAAGCTTCTAAATGTAGACGAGAATATTTCTAGAAAAATTTGTTTGTTTGTTTTTAGCTAAACAATGGGCTAACTGCGCTCTGTCAAGTGCAGTGAACCGCTGCATTCTCATTACATATGCATTTCTCATTCTTACACCCATTACTCTCCTGTAAAGGAACTGTAATATTCGTAAGACTAAATAATAGAACTGGTCATCACACTTATAACGCACGCACATCTCTAAAGTGTTGAACGTGTTTTGTGACAAAAAAAAAACATTATCTGTGAACTTTTGGATTCACAGTCCGAGAAGGATAATAACTAGACCACGCCCGGTCCATTGACATAAGGGGGCAGCGGTAACTGATATGCTATGGTAAATCCAGTAAAATTAATGGTGTATATATTTTTTTTTCTCTTGCAACTTCTGCGTTTGGAATTATTCCAAAAACAACTATCGCCTACTTTGGGTATTTTACTTATGCTTTCAAATATAATAGATGTTACCTAATGAGAGTTTTTAAAATATTTAGGTTATGTAACGAATTTGTTATTATATATTTATTTTAATATCATCGTTTATTTAGATTAAATTTATATGTAGAAACATACATATCTTATAGTGTTAAATATGTATTCCGAAACTCCCGCCTATTCTCCAATGTTGTAGAAGATTCTCGACTTTAAAAATCAACAATATATGTGTGTGTACGTAAATACTTGAGTTAGCCCACTATTGCTACGTAACTCTGAAATTTCTAGAAAGCCTCCACTCGACGCGCCAAGAGAGAGTATCTATTATTAGTTCGCTATTGTCAATGTGCTATAAACTTCGGAAGCTATAACTGTGATTGTTATAACGCTAACCAATCGGAAAACTTCAGATATTTGACAGGAGTATTTACAAAGATCGAACATTACAAATCATTTAGCTTCAGTGGATTCATATCGGACATTTGTACCTTTACGAAGATATTATATAACTTCAGCGATAAAAGAAACTCAACCTGTAATCGGCGTGTGTGGCTGGTGAATAACGAAGGACAAAGCTAGCTAGCTTCCTGTTAAGTGAATTTAAATCTACGTCAATTCGTAATCAACTTGCTCATTGTGAACCCTCGATAAGATATCGAAGAAGTACCAGACTAGAAAGAAAACTTTATATTGCTTGTAAGTTTGTGAGACTTTTGTTTATAAATCATTGTTTATAATAACTATTTGTAATAACTGTTATTGT
>NW_013665610.1:367985-370534 GCF_000517525.1 Limulus polyphemus
GCAACATTACTCAATCAAAGCAACCAGAAAAATTCAGAAGGTTCGAGTAACATGACGCAACAACACAATAAGCGTCAATTCACAACAGTTGAAATACACAATGTATAATTCGTAAACAGATACATAAACAAACCTGCAATAAACTATTGCTTCTAAAAATAACTCAATTTAACATTATTGCTATACTTAATCCATCTTAATCATAATACTCACATTAAACTTGAACAGTCGTGTATATCTAACAATAAGCCTCTCTTCAAGAACAATATTTACAATATGTTTTATATACTATATAGGAAGGCTGTTTTTCTAGTCTACTCATACATACGCACTAGCACCAAAATTTGCAGTTCCCATCTTGATGGCTTCAATGCAGAACCAGCAGTTCTGGAGGTACAATGCCCGCCTCCTTTCCTCGCACTGTTTATTTTGCATTGCTGGATGTGTGCAAGGGGTTGATGGAACATCTGGATGATGAACTTCCCATAGATATAGTTCTGGAATTTATGGATGGCAAATATGATGGCCTGACACTCTCGTTCAATCACAGAGTAGTACTTATCACTTCTCAACAGCTTTTTACTAACGTACATCATGGGAAACAGTCCATCTTCATGCTCTTGCAGAAGTACTGCTCTAATTCCAACATCTGATGCATCAACCTGAATGATAAATGGTTTCTTGAAGTCTGACATTCTAAGGAATGGCAAAGTTCCTAACACGCCCTTCAATTTCTGGAATGCCATCTATTGTGAGTGTTCCCATTTCACCTTGTTGGGTTGGCCAGTGGTGCAATGAATTCAGATAGTTTAGGATGAACTTCCTATAGTATCTTGCTAACCCAAGGAAGCTAGTCATTGGAGCTTGTGCATCTTGCATGTGGGTTAGCTTCTCCTCTTCCATGGATATCAGTTGACTACAAACACTGTGGTCCAGCACAGAATAGTCAATGTAGCACTTAGATGGTCTGATGGTCAGATCAGATCTTCTGCCTTCACTCGCCTGAACAACTTTCTGAGTTTCTTCAGGTGGTATTCTAATCTGGTTGTGTGGGTCAGAAGGTTGTCCATTTAATGCTCGATGTTAGTGGTTTTATGCAACATTTTTCTGATCATGCAGATGATTGTCACTGCTGAGTTGACTAATGATAATGGCAAATGGCATCTTCTTGAGCAGACAGCATCCATCTGCTGTCACAAAGGTTGTCATCACTTTAGATTCTATCTCCATTGGGATCTCCCAATAACCTTTACTGAGATTGATCTTGGTATAGAACTTGGCCCCATCTAGTTTTGCCATGATAGCATCTGGGTTGCCCATAGGTTCGGAGTTTAACTTCGTCATGAGTTTCAGCTTCTCAGAATATATGCAGAAGCAGTTTGAGCCGTCCCGCTTCTTCACGATTACCACTGGTTAGCAGTAGGCTGAATTCGAAGGCTCAATGATTCCAGCTTCTAACATTGCTTCAACTTCTTGCTTGATCTGGTCTCTCATCGCATAAGGCATCTGGTAGGGCTTCTCCTTAACTGTATCCCTGGTCGTGTTCTCGACCTTGCACAAGGTCTATGTTGTCTGGTCTATCTGTGAAGACATCTGCATACTGTCATAATAGATCTTGTATCTCTTTCTTCTACTTAGTCAGTCAGTTTTTCACTGATGTTGACGTCTTTGTACGTCTCATCTTCACCCAGCAGTCTTAGGCCTAGTAAGTCTTTATCATCTTCTGGTTCTGAATATATGACAGCCACACCTGCAAGGTCCATCTGTGTCTCAATAGCTACACCCCTTTAGATCTTCTTCTTTCTCAAAGTATATATTTCAATAGATTGGCTTAATAGATCTTCCTGTCCACTTTCATACTTATTGTCTATTCTGTTGTCCACTTCCTCTACTTCAAAAGGTCCCTTCCACTGCAGGGTGAATTTGTTGTTGTCTGTGGGTAGCAGTTGTATTTTGCTTCTGACTGCACTGAGCTGCATACAAGATCTCTCGAGCTATTTTACAGGTCTTCTCCGGTCAGTTTCTGAGGTCTAATACGTACTGGTATGTGTTTCTCACTTCTGACTCTTCTTCGCCCAAACACAATTCTTTCAATATCTACAGCAGACTTCATACTGTTCTTCTGTACAGTAACTGGAGGGGTGAAATCCTGTACTTGCTTGTGGGACTTGTCGGTAAGCAAATAATACTGCCTGCAGGTACCTGTCCCAGTCACGTGGCCTCTACTGGTACATCTTCTTCAGCATCTGGGATTGTATGGGGTGGTAAAGAGCTTCCTAGTGCTGATGAGGCTGAACCCCCTTTTGTATTAGTTTTGAGGTAAACCAGGTCCCTCTGTCACTCAAGACTTCTTTGGGAAATTCCATTCTGCAGAATGCTTCCAAGGGGGCTTTCACTACTCTCTAATGTCTATCTGTTTCTATGGATTTTTGTTCAATAGAATCCCTACTCTTTGCCTCTTTCTATGGATTTTTATTCTATATAATCTAAACTGTCTACCTGAGGCTCCGGCATGGCCAGGTGGTTACGGCACTCGACTCGCAATCTGT
>NW_013665610.1:370876-401335 GCF_000517525.1 Limulus polyphemus
AAACTGTCTACCTGTTTCTGCGGGTTTTTGCTCAATAGAATCCATAATGTCTATCTGTTTCTATGGATTTTTGGTCAATAGAATTTATACTTTCTGTCTCTTTCTGTGTGTTTTTGTTCAATAAAATCCAAGCTGACACTCAAGACTTCTTTGGAAAATTCTACTCTGCAGAACGCTTCCAAGAGGGTTTCCACTACTCTCTCCATCTCTGTATTCGAGTAACATGACGCAATAATACAACAACCGTCAGTTCACAACAATTAAACTACGCAAGGTATGATTCGTACACAGTTAAGTAAAAAACAACAAAAAAACCTGCAATAAACTATTGCTTCTAAAAATAACTAAATTTAACACTAGTGCTACACTTAACCCATCAATATCATAATACTCGAATTAAACTTAAACAGTTGTGTATATCTAACGGGGAACCAAACGTAAGTGCCCCCACCCAAAGTGTGCTGAATACGATTTGATACGTTCATATATAAAATTTAGTGATGTGACCATTGAACTTAGAGTTTTACAGATAAACGAATAGATACCGACATTTTAGATCCGCTGCGTAATAAGACACATAATGACTTGTTTGCAATACTTATCCCGTACGGTTTAGCAAAACAAAATATATCGACTTTATGCGTAAATTCTCTAAAATCGGCAGTTGCATCATTGAAACATGCCCAAACTTATTAAGCACAGTTCATACTCTAATGAAGCGTAAATACCTAAAATTAGTTGGTGAGATGAAAGATGTAATTAAAATACATATACTTAAGCATCAGCATAGAATTATATCCAATTTATTTCATAAAACAATGTACATAAAGAAAATGAATGCTCTGAAATCATTTTGTGTTATTGTTGAGCCTATTATTTCCTGATAATTACCTTACTAATTAATTTCCTGTTTGTAAATATTTTCCATACTGGGACAACGATGATAGACTAATAAGTCAGAGATAGAAGGAGTCGTTCTGTAATGCGAGGAATAGAAAAACAAATAATTGCGCCATAGTTATTATGTATTATAAAGCAAAGAAAGTGAATTTGGTTAAGAAAGCAATTATTAAGATTTCGCAACAGCAACAAAATGCTACAACAGCACAAAACACATGTGACATTTAAAGAAACTGAAAAATTTACCATGAGGCAACACTAATCATAAAATAAATGATCAGAGTGATGGAGAATTGAAAAAAAAAGATGAAATATTTTATCTTAAGATCCTAAAATCGATAAAACCATAAAACAGTGATAGCTAGATTTATGTTATCGGTGTTATGAAACAATAAATTATATCTTGCGTTTTTATAAATTTATATACACATATTGTATGTGACTAACTCCTTTTTATGGGAGGGTCCTTGTTAGTTGTTACGAAGTAATACAAGTTACTAGAAACATTTCTTGGTTAACAAGTTACAACACAGTTTACTTTATCAGGAAAGCTCTTCTAAGAATTAATAAATCCATAAGAGAAGACACAATCAAAACGGTTAAGAAAAAAAAGCTCAGACGGGGTTGACCCTGTTGTACAGCTCTAGCTTCGTAACTGGCGAACTGTGGTATCACATGGGATCTAATCTTCTGGTTCTGAATCTATGACAGCCACACCAGCAAGGTCCATCTGTATGTCAATAGCTGCACCCTTTAGGTCTTCTTCCTTCTTGAAGTACCTCTTCAACAGATTGGTAGACCTTCCCGTCCATTTTCACCTTATAGTCTATTCTGTTGTCCATTCCTTCTACTTGTCTCATGAGAGGGTGAAGTCCCAGAATAAAGACGAATATTTTAGTTACGACGAAAGTGCTTTTATTTATTGTTGTCGAACGTTTTGGGGTGTCTTTCTTTTCTTTTTTTTTCATCATATGTGAACTATTTAAACTCATAAGGCAACATCATAATGATACACGGAAACGTTAAATTTAGAGAGCAATGTGAAAATAAAAAGTCGAAGTTACACGTAAAATACAAAATATATTAAAGTACAGTAGATTAAGTTTATTATGAAATGAGAGGAGTGAAGTAAATACGATCATATGTAAAAATTACACTGGATGTTTTTTTTATTCAGCCCAAAGCTACACAATAGGCTACAGGTTATATACGTTCTGGTTACTACAGATAATCAAACCCCGTATTTTAGCATTGTAAGTCCGGAAATTTATTGCTTAGCCAACGTAAGACAAAATTTGCGAAACAGAATTAAATGCTGATATATTAATAACCAAATTATCAATCTAGACACTTAAGAATAAACTTTTATGATACATATAGCCTTATCAACACAAATCTTGTTATATTAAACTTATCAACACAGAGAACAAGTTCATAACTAGGAACTTTACAGAAGCCTAAAGCTAGAAGAATATAGTTTCAAATAATGCTTTTGTATATTAAATTTTACCAAGGCTTAATAAGAAAATAAAAAATTGTGAATATTAAGTTTGATATTTTTACTAACTTGATGAATTTTGTTTAAAATACAGGATATCCGGAATGTGTTGAAACTCCTGCCACATGTCCGTTTCGCACTGTCATCGTATTCCATACATGCTGGAATCTGCTCTCCTCCGCCCCCCTCGCGTCTTTCTTTTAATAAAATTCTAGTCGTCATTTTAGCAGAGACTGAACCCTCAGTCTCTCAGTGGCACAGCGGTATGTCTGTTGACTTACAACGCTAGAAACTGGGTTTCGACACCCGTGGTGGGCAGAGCACAGATAGCCCATTGTGTGGCTTTGTGCTTAACTCAAAACAAACTGAAGCCTCCACCTATCTCTAAGACACAAATGAAAAATGGTGTTGGTATAATCTCTGGACGTCTTGTACTTTCATAGACACAAATGTGTATTGAGTAACAGTACTGACATTACGGTTTACATTAGCTGGCTAGAAAGAATACAGCAATATGAATTTAGGCGAAATTGACACTTTTGTGTTGATAACGTTAGTGCATTTTACCACTTTGAGTATATCTTATGTAACCATTTCTACTTCACATTGAATAACCAAAATGAATAGGTTTTCCGTCATATGACGTTACATATGACTCAGTAAAGTTTTACATATTCATAACATATTTAAACACAAATGCTGAAACACTAAAACACTGTTATTTCTGTCTTACCGTGACTGGACTAATGGTTAGCATGTCGGGCTAAAGGATGATAGGTCCAAGGTTTCAGACCTATTGCTACTGAACATACTTCGCACTTTCAGCTGTTGGTGCAATATCGAAGAGTGCACTAGCACTCCCTATGTAGGGATGGCATGGACGCCTGTATTAAATAAATACAAAAGACATCTGGATTTTCTTATCTAGAGATCACCAGAAGCTAGATATGAAGAGCTACCTGGCATAGTCGCTCTATCTCCGGTGTATATGCCGCTTTTTAGCTATCCAGAGCGTACCAAAGCCGGAAACCAGCGAATAGCCAAAACTCGGGTTTCTTATTTTCATTCGTCATCATCTTTCTTCAACAGACCTAGCACCTACCTAGTTCTAGCAGTAAAAGGTAACTATAATTTTATCATCATTTGATAGAGCAAAACAGTTTTCACGATCTTTGACTTCCTATTTTATTATTAATCTATGCAAATTTTATAAAGCTTTAGAATACACTATAACCTAGTAGCCCACGCAAGCCATCTTATTAAGAAAAGTAAACAAATAAGTATAAGGAAAAAATATCGATAAACAAATAAGTATAAGGAAAAAATATCGATAAATAAACGAGAGAATCCTCAATAGCCGTGGAACATAATTTTTTAGGCATGATTAGAGTAAGGGTATCGTTTTTAACACAAATATGTGACCAAGCTGTGTACATGTTATGCGTGATATAATAAATCTCGTAAATCATAATAATTCACGTTTAGCTATAGTAAATTTAGATCTTGAAAACGCCTTTGACCGCATAAATCGTAATTACTTAAAAAAGATAGTTCGAAAATTTGGTTTTGGTGGGAACATAATAAAGACTGTTGACGCAATGTATAAAAATACCATATTTAATGTAGTTCATGGATCGGTTTCCACTTCAGATATTCCTTTTAAGGGAGGTGTAAAACAAGAAGATCCAATAAGTGTTTTTTTATTTACACTAGCAATAGATCCTTTACTTTATAATTTAAGAAAAAAAAAGTTCCTTAAGATCAATATCAAGTTATAGTTACCATCAAAGACTTATTCTATCATCTTATGCTGACGATATAAACATTTATATTAGACAGGAGTCAGAATTTAATGTTATTCAAAATACAATAAAGGAATATGAAGCATATTCGGAATCAAAGTTTAACGAAGAAAAATCCCTTGGCTTATGGTCTGGCGCTTGGAATACACGAACAGAAAATATACTAGGCTATACATGATCGAATCAAGGAATAAACGTTTTTGGAGTGTATTTAGGAAATTCTTTGGTATGGATTCAGAGAAATTGGGATAAACTGAAAGAGAAATATAGTAAACTATTACAGTTTCAACCTTTTTTATCAGTAAAAGGGAAAATATTAATTCGTAATCAAATTATTAGTAGTATTACGTAGCATATATTTCAATTATTAGAACTGCCTAAGAATTTAATAACTAATTTTAAAAATTAGTTTGGAGGAAAGATCATTGGGTTAATAGAAATCTTTTATCTTTTGAAGAAGGCGGATTAAATCTTATATCCTTGAATGATGAACTAACTAATTTTAGGGTTCGTTACATCGAACGTGTATTACATAAAGCAACTAGTTCATCCATCAGAATTACAACTGAAACTATTTTTAAACGGGCATATCAACGTTTTGACTTTTTTTAAGCTTTTAATGGATGTATGGAACCACGAGGAACGTTAGGAATGTTTTATAGCTTTGTTTTAAAAAGGTGGTGCAGCGTTAACATAAGAAGGAAAATTCAAAACTATTCTCTTCAAGCACTTCTTAAAGAACATCTTTTCTTTAATTCTTATTTATTGGATAATGCAGGAAATCCATTTTGTTATTTTTCGTGGCTGATAAATAATGTGATAACAGCATCAGACATTGTAGATAACGAAAAAAAAATAGATGGAAAAACATAAAGTCAATCTTGCCGTCGCAGTTATAGAATGATGAAAGTGAAGAGCGTTTGAAACGCTTAGTGACTACGATTACAATACAGTTTGAGCACATTATTAATCCTATAGGATTAACTAGTAATAGTGAAAAGTTAACTAATAATGAACAAAGAAATACATCTAATTTAGAATCACCAATAGCAGAACAGGACAATAAAACCTTGTATAACAATTTAGTAAAAATAAAAGAATTTTTTAATAACTATCATCCTCTATTACCAAAACGAAAATGTAATATAATATATAGAAGTCGGGGCGAAAAACATGACGCGAATATACAGTAGGGCCTTATGCATGATGCATTACCCAGCCCACTATGGTTAAAACGAATAAATGTGACTGAAAATAAATTCTGTCCGTATTGTAATACTATGATAGGTAACAACTGGCATATGTATTTTAGGTGTATTGCAAGTGAACTTATATTAGACATGGTCTTTAAGTTATGTTCAACAATTTTGGGAAGTACATATGAATCGTAAGATTATTGATATTTATACTCTTAGAAAAGTTGTAGTAATTTTAAATTAATTGAGGTATGTAATTTCATCATCATGTTAGGAAAGAGTATTATATACAGTTATTGGTGCGAGATACAAAAAAATCAACATGATCCGTATCTTAAAACAATTAAAGAGAAATTATTACGTAATTTCATTAATAGATTGAAGTTACGGATTACATTAAAAAACTGTGGGCAAAACAAAATGGTGAATTAGAATTATTTAAAGAACTGGATTCAAGAATGTCGATAGCTTATTATAGATCAAAATATTGTGAAATTTCCTCTTTTTAGATAATTTATTAAATTTTTCCTTCCTGTGTGATGCGTGTGTATATATATATATATATTTATTTATTTATAATTTTAACAATTATTGTAAGATAAATAATAGTTAACTATATGATTGAATTTTGTAAAATTAAAAATAATTTTGCAAACTTATAGATAGATAGGTACTTTTTATTTTACTTTCATGCTTTCCCTTGGTGAAAGACTGAACACATGAAAATATGTTTATTAATTAGACTTGTAAAGCCTTCAGCATATTGCAAGCAGGGCCTTTTAGATATCTAGAAAAATGAACAAAATAATGCACTATCGGTGTTGAACTGTCTTTTTCGTGTATTTATTCAGTCATTTTATTATTCTATCATCTTTAGAAGCATGTGAATCAGAAATATTCACATTTTCTAAATATTGACATCTAATGTGTGTTGTTTTTTGTTTTCTCTTGCAATATGTAAACACTACATAAAATATTCTGTAGGTCTTTCAGGAGTTCGTATATGGTTCCATAAACACGTACCAGCTACGTTTTCAGTAGTCATAACAACTAGTAACTTCAGTATAATTAGTGGAGCCGAAAATTTGCAGCAGTTAAGTGAGAGTATGTAATTGCAACTCTGAAGCCAACAATGAACCAGCAAATTAAGGAATGTGTAAAGCTATGAGACAATGAATTGTCTATGGTATGCTTTAATCACTCAATATACCATGTCATAAATAATTCAGTAATAAAACTTATACATTAGTTTTGACCATGGAAAATCACCATCGTACAATAATGTGAATCATCTCCTACGATATTTTTATGCAAATCATACATCTGATGATCCTTCTTATAATTCTAGCAACTGTACCTTTGCTTTGACACACTTCTAGCCAATTCACAACAGTCTGCTGTGACAGATGGCTTCCCATAATGCAATGGCTCTCCACGTGAATTGAATTTTAAACATGATTTATGGCCGTCTTGAAGTACTTAAAACTCTATTAATTACTTTAAACTGACAAATGAGACAAGATTATACTAGATCATTATATATACTATAACCTGATTGATTAATAATTTGCATTTCAGGTCACATGACTGATCATCAGATACTAGATTTGCATAATAATAATAACGCTTTATTATATAATTCTGTATTATAAACGAAATGTTTATGGTACAATAATTTCAATAAATACAATTAGCATCAGCTAGTTGTTATTATAATAATAATAATTATAGCACATAATTTTATCTTATTTTTCAAACAACTGTGTTACTATATTTCATTTAGCATGGCTATCTTCTTAACATAAAACAGTGGTACAGATGTCTAGTCTGTGTTATGTTATCATATTTAATATTAGTAGGATAACTTGATAAATGTCACGGTAACGATATTTTTAAATTGACATTCAGTTTACAACCTTTTTTCCTAGATAATATTTTATTAATATAGAATTTTGTAACTCCACAACACCTATAATTTACTTCTGAGTCAGTAATACTTTTGATTATAAAATTTAATTGTCGTAAAACCGATATACATAACAGTAGTTTGAAGATTGTAGGCATGTATCCACATGAACTCAAAGGTTCAACTGCTACATTGCTAGTACAACTCTAATGTAGTTGCTGAAATATTTTAGTTTTTGGTGTTAGACGTGGCTAGTAATTAGCGAGCAGGGTTGCGGACGGAAGGTTAAAGGTTAAAGTGGCGAAATACCGCTGGACCTGCACCTTATTTGCAGCTGTAGAAACGTTATGCTCGCAACGTTCAGTATTTTTTTTTAGTTCTTTCGGAGTAGTCGTCTAGGCATAAGGTGTTGCTGACTGATTTCCTTCTTTCTTGTCAACAGTTCTAAATTAGGCATGGCTATGTCTGAACTTAGGATTTTGGACCTGGTCAATAACTATGTATGTTGCCGCACAATTTGAAAATACCAAATGACAGTTTTAGTTTTTCATTATAATTACTATAGGGATTTTTACTCACCATTAATAACTGCGAAAAGTACCGCTAAAGGCAGTACCTATTATGTGTGAGAGTCTCCAGTGTGTCAAAGGTAACTTTCCAGAAATGCAACGCTAAAATCAAAGGTTCGATTCCTGGTGGTGAACAGAGTCACCAATTGTGCAACTTTCCGCTAAAACCAACAAACAAATAATTATACATGGGAATTGGACAGTATTGATATTGTTTAATTTATTTAATCAAGTACGTTTTTAGTTTGGGGTATTAATGGAAACTAGCAGTTCCTCTAAATTAAGTTTGAATCTTGACATTCAACATATTTTATGTTCGAACATTATATGAAATTCAATATTTGGTTTGTTGTTTTATCACAAACCATTTTTTTTCTGTAATTTACAAACCATCCCTTAGCATCTTTGGCTTCTCACTGAAGTTCATAAAAGCCGCCCATTACATTTTCGAGATCAAAACCGCTTTTGACGTCCGTTTTTTCAATTGATATGTCACATTCAGGTCTAATTCGCAAAATACAAATTAAGATACAAATCTATATCAGTAATTAATTTTTATTCACACTGCTAACTTACTAAGAAAACAATTTTAAAACTTTCTCTTATAAGTGATTTTCTCAGATTGAACACTATATTTCAAGCCAACTTCACAGAAAATTGCAATTTCACTTTACTAAATGAAAAATTTTATATTTTGCAAACTAAGTTTATTTTTTTTCAAAACTCAAATATTTTTGACATCACATATCGTAAAAAATATTCTTATTCATCCCGAACAGAACAACGTCCTAGTCAGATTTGTTTGCTGAAAAGCATAAATCTACACAATGGGTTATTTGTGAATTGGCCCATCGCGGGTATCGAAATGCGATTTTTAGCGTTATAAACTCTCAGATTTACTGGTGAGCCACATTTATAAAACTGCTTAGAGAACAAAACCATGAATCCTAGCTTATGATTTCAAGTTAATTATAATTTGCTTTTAAATTGTAGTTTATAAAAAAAAAGAGGGGAAATAGTTACGATTTACAGTTTTTCCTGATTTTTAAGTTCTGAACTATCACCTTATTTTAATTGCTGGTTTATTCAAGTTTACTCCAAGCTATAAATGTATACTGACATAGTTGACGGAAAGGATTTTCTCACAACCAAAAATATTCCAAAAATGGAAATGATTTTCTCCTATAAATTGGAATTTTTATCGAAATACTTCCAGTGAAGGTAATGGTATAATAGTTTAAACAGCATGTCTATTCTAAAACTGTTTATTGTAATACATTAATCAATAAACTTTACAACTCCCAAGTGGCTCAATGTGCCTACAACACTAAAAATAGAATGGAGTATCTATTCTAAAATCGACATTGAAATCCATTAATTAATAAACTTTACAAGTCCTACAGTAGCCCAGTGTGCTTACAACTCTAAAATTAGAATGTAGTGTCTATTTTGAAATAGTCATTGAAATCCCTTAATTAATAAACTTTACAAGTCCCACAGTAGCCCAGTGTGCTTACAACTCTAAAATTAGAATGTTGTGTCTATTTTGAAATAGTTATTGAAATCCATTAATTAATAAACTTTACAAGCCCTCAGGGGCTCAGCATGCTTACAACGCTAAAAACAGCATTTGTTTCTGCTTGACTGTGAATTTCTTGCTATAAAAGTATCTTAGTCAGACAGTAAACGGGGAAGCAGCTTGAATTACCGAAAATATTATGGATGTTTAACATTTCCTCAAATTAAATTTCAAATGTTTGCGTTGCATTTTTGCTTCCAGTCTCAACTGACTTTCATTTATAAAAAAGAAATATCTAGTGCTTGTTAATTTGTATGATAATAACGACAATTCCCTAATGTCAGTTGTTGAAATTTATTTATATAGACTGAAACAATAATAAATAAATTATATTTGTAGATAGAAATTTAACTGAACGACGTAAATTAGAAATAGTATGCCAGTTAACATCTCTTTATCTGAAATAAATGTTCTCGATATGAAGAATTTGGACTGATTGAAACTAGAAAAAATGTGAACCCTGAAAAAGCATTACTTCAAAATGACAACTACATTGTTACGAAAACACCAAAGTTAATATATTAAAATTGTTCTAATTTTATTTTATTATATTTCAAGTTATATTTAAGAACCGTGTTTATATTCTAAAACTCAGTAAGGTTTTAATATGACTGATAATTTTACTGTGGCTTTATGCATTAATTAAAATTATTAATGAGCACGGGAGCTTTGTTGTAGTAAAAGTCATTGACAAGTTACAGACTTGGGATGCTGCATTTCCTTTGAGACACATAACTAAATACCCATTCATGAAATAAAAATATCTATATTCAATCGATTTAGAACAATAAAAGAATCCTTTATAAATATGAACAGTTTTATTTACACTGCATTTGGAATATAAAGTTAAAATAATCCTCCCAATTAAATAGTAATGAGATAAAATGTTGTAATATGAAATGGCAAATATTGGTCGAAAAGTAACTGTTTACAAGTATTCAACGGGCTTAATACTAGTCTTAATACTGTCTAGTACTAGTTTAAAGAGAACTTTTGTATTTGCGTTAGCAGATTGAAACACCGTCCCCAAAAGGAAAAGTAACACACAAAAAACTTGGGAAAATACTTCAAAATTAAAATAATTAAATATTATCCAATGTAGTTTTATGATTTAAAAAAGAGGAACTGATTAGTTGTGGCTCATAATAAGTATTAAAACCCAATAGAATGAAAAATGTGAATATAATTTATATCAATACCTACATAAATATACCCATTCTAGAAGCATAATCATTTATAGTGACCCAATTATATATATATATATATATATACACGCGAGAAAAGAGTGTTTTACTCAAAATAAGCATCTGTCTTGAAAGAACTCAAAAATTAATCATAAAGCTGCAAATGTCAACTGCTTTACAGATAATTTTGTAAAGTTATTTTAGATTTACTATTTAGTTTTTCACGTACATATTCGAACATAATATTTTGACAGTTATTCAGAAGTAACTAATGTCTTGCAAAGCTAATAAATGTTTTTCTATTTGTGTCTTTTCTATTCTATCATACACCGACTTTAGTTTATACTGATAATTCTAAATGACATACTTCTGGAAACATAAGGAGAGTAACTTGTAAGTTGGTTCGTTACGTGTTTTAACATAAAACACCAAGCTTAAGTTAATTTGATATTTATTAGATATATCGGAATATTTTGGTTTACAACATCCTTTTACTTAGTACATAGTAGTAACAAGTTCGGGTTCTGTTATCAGTTAGATATCAGTCTCTAATAGACTAGAACGAGATAATTATGAAGCTTACATACTGAGGAGCTTTCTCAAGTATACTGATAAATTGATTTGTAGCACAGATAGACTTGGGCTAAAATCTGCTACCCAGATACTGGTTTAAGTTGCATGAAATATGCTCAACTGTTTTGTCTTATAAATAATATTTTAAAACAATAACTCGGCTATTAATCGACTCTAGAAAATTGTGTTACGAAAAAACATTTCTTCTGATTTTTAGACTCATTGGTTACTCAGCAACGAGTCTCACAAATTATAACGCTCACATTTGAGTTCCGATACCCGTGTTGGGCAAAAAAAAACAACATAGGCCACTGTGTAGTCTAAATAACAAAGAAACGAATAATTTTTAATAGAAAATCGTTCACTCTTTCCATCCTCGAGTTTTTTCTTGTCTCTTGAGGATAATGGAGCACGTTCCACCGAAAAATGTAGAGTTTTTTAGTTTCATATTGCTTTTAACTGTATACAATAAATTATTGTGCATTTAAAAAACGTTGAAGTCGTTAGCTGGTGGTGTTAACTCGAGTAAATGCTTGGGTGTACGTAGCTTAGCTAAACTATTTCTACTTTCATTTTAAGTTATATCTTAACAGACTTCATTATACTACATGTCTGACAAATTAAATGAAAATGATCAACAATACTGCCAACCCCCTGATTTAAAATTTTAAAACGAGTGTAATGACAACGTTCCTCTGAGTGGATATACCCGATATTAGCTGACTTTTATATCTGTTGGTAATAGGTTTAATCTAATTATTTCGCCTGTCAAACTAGCTTTCCCTCGAAACAGATGTTTTGCCAATAAGCTTATTAATAGGCGTTAATGTCAGCAAGGCATTTTAATCATAATATACACTAACACATGTATATTCTCTTATTTTATACTTTTGTAAATTTAAAGGTTTCATATATTAAACAGGCTTGGTGTATTTACTCGGCGTTTTAAATATAACATGCGATGTCATTTCCAAGTGAGCTATATGATTTTTTTTATTTCTTCAAACCCTGATGCCTTTATTTGATTTTGTTTTTTCTTCTTTATCAATGCTTTGTTTCACCACGTCTAAGAGATGTAAATTACTTCCTTTCTTTAAATGTATCTTGTTCTTTTTCCCAATAAAGTTCGCTGGAAAACAATCTTTAATGTAAAATAAACTAACTTTTAAAAAATAATATTATTTGTGCAATTACTTTGTCAGAAAATCAACTAAAAATTATAGAAGAAATCTAAATAAAAGAAAATTGTTCAGACTTGTTATTTTAAGCGATACACCTACTAATGTTTTGCTCACGGATAGTACTTTTGTAATAGCTGATGTTTTCTGAAAAGATAGATATTGTAGACTTCATTTTTCAGCATCACTTAATGGAGAAAGGCTTAGGTTGTAGCGTGGGATAATAGTATCAAAATTATGGGCTTCTTATTTTGTAAAACAGGTATTAGAATATTTTACGGGCGAGGGACCAGTTTCAAATCTTTCTTCTTGAGCAGCATTTGGACCTCTGTTTTAAGATTTTGTATGGAAATATGCCTTGAAATTATCATTTTTACTAGAACACATTTTGATACATGTTTGAGAAATGTTTGCGCACTTATTTCTGAAGAAGATTTCATTAAACTTCACTAAACGATGTGATAGTCGTATGGAAATTTCAAGAATAGTGAACTAGTGATTTGATGGTGATGTAGGTAAAACATAAGAATAGCAAACTAGCCACCTGATGACGGTACGTGTGAAACATAATAATAGCGAGCTAATCATCTGATGGTGGCATATGTGAAACATAAAAACAGTAAACTAT
The DNA here is from genome assembly GCF_000517525.1 of Limulus polyphemus. Lineage (NCBI taxonomy): Eukaryota > Metazoa > Arthropoda > Merostomata > Xiphosura > Limulidae > Limulus > Limulus polyphemus. The sequence goes on from NW_013665610.1 coordinate 383,890, forward strand.
TCACCTGATAGTGGCTTCTCATATTGTTTCTTAAGATTTCTCTGCTTATCTTTGTACCAAGTGTTTTTGTTTTACGTGTCCTTGTTTCATTCTTTTATAAAAAACAGCAACAACTAAAGTTGAATCCCATAATAATAAAATACAAATCGTCTTGGTGTTACCTTCAGGAAGAGTGAATATCTGAGAATGGAAATTGCACATATGTTTTTCTGGTATAACCAAAGACAATTCTAAAAATTTCACACATATCCGATTGATAAACGGGTATTGAAACCTGGTTTTTAGTATTATAATGCTTCAGACTTACTGCTGGGCCACTAAGGTACTATACTTTTTATGTGTGCTGCAATATGCTGAATAGCGATACAAATAGGGGAAGAATGGTCATTAAGTTTTAATAATAATCAGGTTGAATAACTCAGTTTTTCTCTTCTTGTTTCGTTAGGTATCGTTAACATTTTTCTAACCACACGACAAAAGACGATAGGTGGACACAGCACAGATAGCCCATTGTGTAGCTTTGCTCTTAATGACAAACAATATAAAGTATAAAACTGTAACAACTTTCTTTATCATCATGTTGCGTTATAGAGTACATTTATCTAATATATAATTTTCTAAAGTCGAATAAACTCGTCAGCCAACAGGTAAATGGAATCCTCTAGACTAACTTGTGATTTAAATAGTTAATTCCATCCTTATGGAAACACATATACATATATATACACAAGATGAGTTTTTCACCAACAATAATAAAACTTTTCGAGAACTTGACACAGAAGTCAGTGGATGGAAATATTAATATGTTGGAATCAAAAATAATTTAGGGGTATGAGTGATTAAAAAATAACTTGGGCATCCGAGTGAATGAATAAAATATATGTTAGGGATCTGAGTGAATGAAAAATAACTTAGACATCTGAGTGAATAAAGAATAACTTGGACATCTGAGTGAATGAAAAATAACTTGGGCATCTGAGTGAATGAATAAAAGATATGTTAGGCATCTGAGTGAATAAAAAATAACTTAGGCATCTGAGTGAATAAAAAATAACTTAGGCATCTGAGTGAATAAAAATAACCTAGGCATCTGAATTAATAAAAAATAACTTATGCATCTGAATTAATAAAAAATAACCTAGGCATCTGAATTAATATAAAATAACTTATGCATCTGAATGAATAAAAAATAACCTAGGCATCTGAATTAATAAAAAATAACATATGCATCTGAATGAATAAAAACTAATTTAAGCGTCTGAGTGATACATTTGATCGTGTTTACACTATCTTTCGCGTCATTTATATTTTTGTGCTTTTTTCAGTCATTAATATTACATTTTTTAAATAAATCTATGATGTGTTAATATTTTATATTCTGATATATTTTAGCGTTGAGAATTTTTTTCTTTTATGTAACTTTTCCTTGAATGCTTGCTCTTTGTTATTTAACATGTTCTTTGGTACTTATTAGTGACAGCATATAATAAACTTGGAAGTATAAATCTTTTTTAAATCCATTTTTCTTTCTTCTTTGTTGGTTCAAACTACGAAAACAATATTTTACCAAAAATGAATGTAACTTTATAGAAATATATGATAATAACGTTAAATATTGAACAGATGGGTGTTTACACGAACTTGTCTCTAGGTAGAATATAAAAACATTTTCATCCGCTTGTGACACAAGAAACTGTAATAAGTATTAGTTCTATGTGCTTTTTTAAAACACGAAAACGATTTAATTTTCACGTTGATTTGAAATGTTATTGGAAAAAACACCAATGCAGCAATACAATTATTGAGTAAAACAGAGAATATATTACCAAAATAGCGATGTAACTGGGAAGAAAATACAAACAACTTCGGTAACATTAACATTCGGTCGGCTTGGTGTTTGTTTATTTTAGATCAAAGCCACATTGAGCTATCTGCTGTGTCCCCAGCAGGGAATCGAACCCCGGTCTTATCGTTGTAAGTCCGAATAATTGTCGCTTGATGACTGAAATGAAAATATCATACATAATAATGTGGTTTTTAAAATAGAGTAAGCAGACAGCAATGATTCGAAAGCTTAGAAGAAAGCCTGGAAACAGTGTTTCAATGACAATAACATGAACCATAAGGTTGGAGCAAAAAATCAAACTTAAATGTGGCCTTAAAAATTATAACCGTAATATATATAAACAAACTAGTTCAAACAATATAACACAATGTGACATTTAAAAAAAATAATGTGATGCATAATAAACTAGAGACATAAAAACCAACTGGTTCAAACAATATAACACAAAGTGACGTTTCCAGAAAATGAATAAAAATGTGATACATGAAAAAATTGAAACATTACCAAAAAAGCCCTACAACCATTAAAAAAGAGGAAATGCGATACGCCGTCAGAAAGAACTATAAATGTTATATAATGATAAATAAATTAAAATACTCTCATTGCGGAGAGTATGTAAATAGTGCTAGCTGTACTGTTAGAACTAAGTAGGACCATTTATATTATTACTACGATACGGATTGATTGTAAAGCTGCTATGATAAAATGGAATATTATGTCATTATAGTAAAGTGGGTTGCTAAATTGCTTTGATACAATTTAATGTTTGCCGTAGTATTATGATGATAAAGGTTATTTGTTATATTAATTTTGAATTTTTCTTCTCATCACTATATATATGTATATATATATATTTGAAAATTAATTGCTATACTCCTTTCATGTGTTCTGACGGACCGATGATGAGATGAATTGTTTATTATCCTATTATGACGAAATGGTTTGTTTATTATGTTGTTATGACGAAATGGTGTGTTTATTATGCTATTATGACGAGACTGATTATTTGTGTATTTAGATCTCGAGAGCTATCTGCGTTAGCAGCCATTAATTTTAAAATGGTAGATAGAAAGAAGACAGCTAGACGCCAACACCCATCGCCTACTCTTCGGTTATTTTTCTGACCAAACAAACGGGATCTGACTGTTGCCCTTATAATACATTGACGGCCCCAAAGTGCAGAGCGTGTTTTTATGTCAACTATAAACAAAATGGTTGCATGTAAGAAACGCCATAGAACACACGAATTTGTCTTGTCAGCCCAAGAACTGTAACTATTTCTATATTTCCATTTTAACAAGAACAAATGAATACCCGTTACCTAACAAGTATTGAGACGATAGATGTACTTCAGGCAGAAATCAGGTGGCGTAGTGCACACTGGAGTGTAAACATCAACTATTTATTCTGTTAAGACTGGACTGATATTCAGTACGGTGTCTTCTTGATAAAGGCATAATGTGAAGTATTTAAAAAATATTGGCTGTTCCTCTCCGTTAAACAGATAAATGAGCTTGATTATCTCAACAAGACAACAATTAATTTGATGTGATCTTCCACATAACAGGAAATATAATAGAAAGAAAACTCTCCATCTCTACGTATATTTCTATTTCTAACACTTCCTCCAGAGTCGTAGAATTGCAACTTAACAAAAGTTACAAGAGACGGTGTTCAGCACATTAAAAATTTAAAAGTTACTTTGTTTTACAATACCAGATAGACCCTTCCATTATAAAGAAATCTGACTATCAAATTGGGAAGTTCGTTGTATACATTTTGCTTGAATAAAACATATTACGTAAGGAAAAACAAAACGGAAACTACTTTAAAAACGTCTCCTACAAGAATTAAGAATAAGCTAGTGGTAATCGTGACGGACTGTTGATCTGCTGGCCCTCCTTCGCATTGAAACAAACAAAAGTCTCCAAGTGAGCAAACACTGTATTACGTAGCCACAATAAATGGAAAAATAATCAAACTTGAGAAATGGAAAAGAAATTAACAGATAGATGGAGATTATGCTTACATTGAGGAAATATAGTTTATCATGTATAGAGAGGAAACTTACTTCTTTTTGAAAAAATAATGCAAAGATCAGGCTAAAATGATCATGCACATACAACTCAATTAAATGATGTTTACATGGTTTTCACAACATAGGACAAAATCAAAACGTATATTAATTAAGCAGGATAGCTATCACAAAGTATAAGTATTATATACGAAAGAAGGATCTCTTAAAGCTGGTACTCATTCACTTGAATATAAGAAGGAAAAAACGACCTTTTCACTGAGATCTAAAATAAATGATGAACTACCAATATTAGTCATGAATATTTATATCTTGTTCAAGAGATTTAATTATTTATGTAGGAATAAGTTGTAGGTTGTTTGAATTTTAATTTTGTTAAGTATTTCATTATTATTTATATTGATTATTCTTTCAGCCATAGATGGATTTTTGTTTCATTATATATGTATAATATATTTTAACTTTCTCCATAGATGGCACGACCGGCAACTGCTTGGGAATATAGACTTGTTTATTGGTAAGTGCAAAATTGTACAAGAAGCTATCTGTGCTTTGCCCACTACAGGAAGCTCGGATTTTACTGTTATAACCCCTCACACTTACTGCTGAGCTACAAGGAAGCAACATAGATTTGATATGCTGTTGAAAAATCATCCAACTTACTAGTAATGACTGTTAAATTTTCCTAAAAGTTGATATATAAAGTCGAAGCTACAGTTAGAAAATAACAGCAATTCATGAAATCAGATTTTTGGACCTAAGTCTTGATTCTAAATATCTGGCGGAACAGACCGTCAGTCCTTGTGTAAGTCAGCTTCAAGTAAAGAGAAGTTTAGGGGGTTAGTTTTGTTGGCCCGCAAGCACTATACCAAAACGTCCAAGAGGGGTTCAGATATTAATGGTATTTCTGAAGTGGGAAAGGTATATCCTAGATATTATTCATTCCAAACCACTGATGAGCACCGTGAGGTAAAGAGCATTATTATGCTAAAAGAGGTTTGGTTCTTCCTCATGAGGATCCATTAACGTAAACGATGCACCAATGAACAGATTATCACAATACGTATTCATGTGTATTAACAGTGAACTTAAGCTGTGATAATACCTCTACTACTATTCATTCTATTGTATATTACTGACTTTCTTAGTTAACTTTTTTCGTCTATTATTATAGTTTTAGTTGTGACGACTTTACTAAAACTGTAATGGAGATATATGAGCAACAGTGTTTATTGCTAATATATATATACCATGAACTTTTATCATACTAACGATTGCAAATGGAATAAGAAAACGTATATGATTTTTCGAACGATCAAATAAAACTAAACAAATCTTTGAAGAAAGGAAGAAAATTTAGCTAAATGAAAGGAGCTTTCAGTTGTAGCTGTAAGGTCCCGATAGAAGGGCTGCAGATATTGAAGCCCTACAAGGTATGTTTACGTAACATGTGGTAATAAAATTGGAGTAACAGTGGGTTATATGTGGAGTAACAGCGTGTTATAATTGGAGTAACAGTGGGTTATAAGTGGAGTAACAGCGTGCTATAATTGGAGTAACGGTAGGAACTTTACTAAAAATGAATAATTAAAATACAAACACCCACTTGCATAACAGCCAAAGGCTTGTTTATTTTACAAGTCAAGACTCTGGGATGTTAACCAAATAATAGTACCTAATGGAAGTTTCTAGACCTACTTAAAGAAGAATAAAAATTATATTGCCGCGTGATAAGACAAGGGCTGTTAGCACTTAAGTTTAGGACTATTAAGCCACAAGGAAATTCCACTACAAATATGCTTGAAAATGAAAAATACATATGGAGAATTTCTTTATACAAATTCTACTTTAAAAGTGGTGATTGCGCAATGATGAAAATCAAAACAAGCAATCAAACTTAAATGTTATCTATTTTTTTCTCAACATATTTACTATTATTATTAGCTAAAAGAAATGTTATTTAGCTACAGATATTCAAAAATAATATAGCTGACTGAGGCCATCCGAACATTAAAATTAACTATGTGGTGACTCAGATGTAAGCATCAGGTCTTATAATACTAATATTATGGGTTCGATCCTTGCGGTGTAGCTTTGCTCTTAAACAAACGAACAAACTGCGACCGTGCATGCATCGAACGAATGTTTGATGCTCACATTCTTGATTGAAAATAAAGTTTAGAATTGCACTTTGAAAAAAATCGTTTTTAGGATCAAAATAATCTATATTTTCATATACTATGTAATATATTCAAATATATTAACTTTAATTCTACAAATCAGTGCACACTTTCAAAATCAATGCGAAATATAAAAGAAAAAAAAACATCTTTGTAGATATTATATTTTTTTCCCTACTGATGGAGCCCCTCACTTGTAAAATTTTGAATTTTTTCCTTGTATAACAGTTCTTAATGTGTGTGTGTATATATATATATATATATATTGTTAGTTTGCTTAAGTACAAAGCTGATCACTGAGCTACCTTCGCTGTGCTCACGGCGTGAATCGAATACAGAATTTTAGCATTGTAAACCCTTAAGTTTACCGCTGAGTCACCGGGGACAGTAGTTAAAAGAATATATAAAGGTATATGTATATACAAGCACGTGCATATACACAATTGACCAGTTTATGATATCTAATTAATTCTAAATATTTCTTCTTTTTAATTACTGTTAGAAAATATCAAAGTGATGTTGTTGTTGCAATTGTTTTATGAATAACGACGTTATTATTCGTTTATATTATGGCTGATACGAGGGTATTGCAGCGAATGTTGTCTGGTTGTCGTATTACTTTAAACAATAACAACAGCAACAAACCACAGCTTTGTTCTCCTAGCTTGGCTCGTTGGTATTTCGTTGCCGTTTCGTATTATATGTCCACGGTTACTTCTGAGGACAAAAGGTCAATGAGCAAGAACAATAGGCCTGACATTGCCAGGTGGCTAGAGCGCTCGACTCGCAATCTGCCGGTCGCGGGTTCGAAACCCCGTCTCACCAAACATAGGGGCGTTATAATGTGATGGTCAATCCCACTATTCGTTGGTAAAAGAGTGGCCCAAGAGTTGGCGGTGGGTGATGATGACTAGCTGCCTTCCCTCTAGCCTTACACTAGTAAATGCGGGACGGCTAGCGCAGATAGCTCTCGTGTAGCTTTGCGCGAAATTCCAAACAAATAAACAAGAACAAACACATCTTCCCTTATGCTCTCTTATGAAAATTAGTTATCTTGTAGCTTCCCGAAAATTTGCCATCGTGATCACCAGCACGTGGTAAATACCATCCTTCCGAAGTTTAATTCAACAAACAACGTAAACAATCTCAATGAAGAAACTTTAATGTGGATACTTTCCAAAGGCACGTCATCAAGAAAATACTGAGCTGATAGCTTAGAGTTACTTAAATGTTTGGACGTACTCTTGACCAAACATTTGTGATAAAATTATCGTTGAAGGCAGGCTTCTCATATCTACATATTACGCATTGTTTTTCTAGTTTAAAATTTATTGTAAGATACACATTTGATAGATATATCTATGTAGTTCTAAACATTCAATTGTTCTCACGAATTATAAGGATGTACAGAAAGAGACAAAGTTATATGTTGTTGTGTGGTATTGAATCTACATGTTGAAGTTTAAAACGTTCAATGCCCTTATAAGTTTGTGTGCTAAATTCGATTTTCTCCGGTTTGTCAACTTTTTTATTTTATCTATTGATGATATTATATTAATATCATTATTAACTTCTGAACAAAATAAGCTACCCAGTAGTTAATATATATAAATTAATATACCTGTCTAACTAGGAGTATACAATGATTGAAATGCATTATTCACCAGTGTGGTATTTTTGGTTGTTTTGTATTATACTATGATAAAACACCTGTCCATCACTTTTGTATAGGAAGAACTTAGGAACTGGATGACACATAGTTTGACATAAAAAATAAATGTAAAAATTATCGTTTTGTTACCTGTAAAATGTTAATGGATACACAGGCTTAAAAAATAATGTCAAATTTAGAGGAATTGTACGCAACAAAATATGACATTTTTTTAACATCACTAATTCTAAATATAAACATCGATGAAGCTCTACAAAATAAAATAAATCCAAGTAATTTATTTGCATTATACCTGTTAAATTATTTCACCTATTTCCTTACACTACGTTTTCAGTGGTTTAACCTTTATTTAATCATCTTTCTTAACTCCATATGCTGAACTTCCCTCGCGGTTAGATTCAGTTCAGTCGGTATTGTATAGGCAACAAAGAAACGCAGCAGAGAGAGGAAGTGGGAACAAATAGCCTGACATACAGAAACATTATATTAACGCGCTTCTTTTATCTTAAGAATTTCCTTACGTGCAAGAAAAATTGTAGGATGTAAATCCATAGTTTCTTGCTTATGTTGGGGTTTGCTTACTGGTATTGATCGACAAGATATTTTCAGCTCATAGAAGCTTCCATGACAGGAACACGGGGGATGACGTTATGATTCGGTTATTCTAAAGTCATTCGTGCTTGACTGATCTTCCGTAGATAACGGTTATTTTTTAACGATAATTAGGATGCCCAAAACAAAAAGATTATACATATGCGAATACCTTGGTTTTATCCATTAAGAATTTTTTCTGTTATGGACACTGTAAGCCAGTTTTGCTAGTTTCCGAGTTATTAAGGCTTATATTTAAAATTCTTGATTTAACTATTTTAAACCCAGTTTCTACAATATCGAAGGGGAGATATTTTATACTTGTTCATATAGCTGTATAAACGCGTAAGTTTGTACACATCTCTTTCTGATTGATTACATATGTAATATTTGCAAATAAGAAGGTTTTATTAATACGTCAGCTGAAAAATTTACTTCAGAAACTTTCAGTGGAAACCTTTAATCTTTGGATACGAATTAAGCATTTTTAACTAATGAAAATAATACGCAAACATTTATACCGCAAAATAATACAAATATGGGCAACTATCTATCTGTATTTATAGATAGCTAAATATACATTGTGACCGACAATTTATCAAGTTTGTTTTAAAACGTGTGTGAAAACAATCGATTCACAACATCAAAGTTTTCCTCCTTTGATTTATTTTTATTCAAATGGCTTATACTATAAGAATATGCCTTTTTCATTGAGTTTGAAAAATAAAGTGAATAATCCTTATTTTATATTTGGAAAAGGTAATTATATGTAGCAATTCTACATCTGAAATATTTTAGTTTTTTTTTTCTCACAGACGTAAAGGTTTGACTACTCTGCTATGTAAAGATCGTCATGCCTCAGCGGAGAGCTTCTGGAGCTTGCTAGAACTAAAGAGTTTGATCCCTGCGACGGACACGGCTCAGAGAGTCTGTTGCGCATCTTTGTGTTAAAACAAAGAAATACATTACATACGGGCCCGGCATGGCCAGGTGGTTAGGGCCCTCGACTCGCAATCTGAGGGTCGCGGGTTCGAATCCCCGTCCCACCAAACATGCTCGCCCTTTTAGCCGTGGGGGCGTTATAATGTGACGGTCAATTCCACTATTCGTTGCTAAAAGAGTAGCCCAAGAGTTGGCGGTGGGTGGTGATGATTAGCTGCCTTCCCTCTAGTCTTACACTGGTAAATTAGGGACGGTTAGCGCAGATAGCCCTCGTGTAGCTTTGCGCGAAATTCAAAACAAACAAACAAACACTACATACGTAAGTGATGAGGACACGTAATTTGTTCAAATCTGATAGAGTTTAGATCACGACAGTAAAATCATTAGTCATTGTTAAGTTTGAACTGTCTCTCTCTCATTTACACACACACATACGTCGTTCGACTCCGTTTTAAATATTGTTTAGACATCTCACGTCCATGTGATACCTATGTTAACAGGTGACCTTTTTCACAATCTAAGCGCCTGGTGAATGATATTCTTCACAACAATAGGAATGTACAAAGATTACTTGCAGTCATTTTTAATTTACCACAGTATTCGAGATTTGCGCTTTAGTTTTATATCTTTGATAAAAAAAAACAATTTGCATTTTCCATGCCTAATTTCCATTAACAAAAATAAGTAATTAGTGAATTATTCATCAACAAACGGTCGACTGTGGTCAAAAGAGAACATAAAAAATCCCACTGAGTAAAATACTTGAGAAAACATAAAAACTTCAGTAACACCAGTTGTAATCAGACACACATAAGTGAAACATAAGAAGGTGAATATTGTTTACATTGACCACATAAGTGAAACATAAGAAGATGAATATTGTTTACATTGATCAGAATAAGCGAAACATAAGAAGGTGAATAGTGTTTACATTGACCACATAAGTGAAACATAAGAAGGTGAATAGTGTTTACATTGATCACAAAAAGCGAAACATAAGGTGAATATTGTTTACATTGATCACAATAAGCGAAACATAAGGTGAATATTGTTTACATTGACCACATAAGTGAAACATAAGAAGGTGAATAGTGTTTACATTGATCACAATAAGCGAAACATAAGAAGGTGAATAGTGTTTACATTGATCACAATAAGCGAAACATAAGGTGAATATTGTTTTCATTGACCACATAAGTGAAACATGAGAAGGCGAATATTGTTTACATTGACCACATAAATGAAACATAAGGTGAATATTGTTTACATTGACCACATAAGTGAAAGATAAGGTGAATGTTGTTTTCATTGACCACATAAGTGAAACATAAGAAGGTGAATATTGTTTACATTGACCACATAAGTGAAACATAAGGTGAATATTGTTTCCATTGATATCACATCTTCTTAACAAAAGACAAAATATCTTATTTTCGTTGATTAATTTTAAAAGATACGTTTAATTATTTAACTGTTTTGAAAATTTAATTATGGGAAAATAAATAACCTTTGTTAATATGACTATTCACTTGAACATTATTCCCTCCGTTTCAACTCTGTGTCTAACAAATTGTCATATGAAACACGTTTATAGTTGTTAGTTTACAGCCTTTAACCATCAGTTACTTAAATCATCAAACATGTTTGATAAAATCGTAGGGTTTTAAACAAGTATACATCTTTCATAAGAAAAAATTAAGTTATTGCTTACACAAATTATTGTCATGCACAAAAAATGTTTACCTCAACTCACGATATAATGACTTATAACTCTATAACGTTGAATACACAATGCGCTCATAGGCATGCTAGTGAAAATCAAAAGTGAATGGCTTATAATTACATTAAACAAACGTCTAAGAGAGTAACGATAAATCACTCAAAAATCTGAGAGATGTATCATTTATTTCATTACTTATTAAACTTCACAAATAAGTACGTCATCACGTTTGCTAACAAGTTGCTTTGTGTAATTGATAGACGACATTTAATTCTATATAACCTGGAATAAAAGGCCAAATCACATACTTTTCGAGGTGAATATGTATATACATATCAGACTACATATCTCATTAACTCAAGAAAACTTATTCACAAGTGAGTGGTTTTTACTCTTGAATTCTGAGCAGTAAACCTTATAGTGTTGTTATTTCAAATAGAATTAATTACCTGTTACTTTGAGCAAGCATGGGAAAAATTATCATTCTCTCATAACTAGTTTTGCCTCCCAGTGGCACTGCAGTATGTTTGCGGACTTATACCGCTAGAAACCAGTTTTCGATACCCGTGGTGGGCAGAGCACAGATAGCCCACTGTGTAGCTTTGTGCTTAAATACAAACTAGTTCTTTAGTTCGCGGATTCCCTATATTAAAATACGGCAAAAAGATTTCTTTGTAAGTTTCTTCCGAATGCGTTTTAAACACTGTGCGTTTTTATATTACTTTTGTTTAAGTTATTATACTTATAACTATCGACACATAACTGTTACTAGAACCTAAAATGATAGGAAAAGTTGCTTCTCAAGCAAAAAGTGCCAGATATGGCCTAGAAGTTACTATACCGCACTGCGGATCAATAATCTATAACGTAATAAGCTACAACAAGTATATCTTTGATTTTCTAAGAGACATTACCCTTTTACCAGAAACAATATTACCAAATATGTTTTTGGTCAGTTGCTCAAAGACATCTGCCATCAGAGTCTATCAACAATGGTAATCTAAAAAAAAACACACAAAAAAAACATTTGTTATTAGGGAAAAACTGTGGCCATCACCCACTGGTGTTAGTTGACCGATTCCTTTTGAAGTGTTCACGATCTTCAACCACACAATATAATAATATAAAATTATCACATGAAAATCCAAAAATCATTTATTTCAGTTGTACTTAAAGCGTAAACTATAGACAACAAATTACTGGAAATATATTATATGGTCTGGTGAGTCGCGTCTCACCCTTTTCTTTGTAGAATAACTTAGAATAAGGGTATGCCATTGTTTAGATATATCAAGGAAATATTTTCGAATTATTGACGTATTTCCATTTACTTAGTTAACCTCTTTATGAAAGAGATTCAGCCAACCTTAACATGCCTCTATCTCGTTATTGGACAAGTAGCACATAGCAGGGGTCAACAGGTAGCATTTATTTTTGTTCATAACCCATTGTTTACCATTAAGCTTGCACGTTGATCGTGTACAGCTTAGGCAGTATAATAGGTGCAAGGATAAAAAGAACAGCGTTATCCCCCAATCGCTAATATGTAATGAACCGATCTCTGACGTGGAATAGCCAGGTGGTTAGGGCGCTCGACTCGCAATCTGAAAGTCATGGGTTCGAATCCCCGTCACACCAAACATGCTCGCCCTTTTAGCCGTGGGAGCGTTATAATGTGACGGTCAATCCCACTATTCGTTGGTAAAAGAGTAGCCCAAAAGTAGGCGTTTGGTGGTGATGACTAACTGCCTTCCCTCTAGTCTTACACTGCTAAATTAGGGATGGCTAGCGCGGGTAGCCCTCGTGTAGCTTTGCGCGAAATTCAAAACAAACCAAACCAAACTGATGTGGACAACCAAGATTTTGGGGATTTTAAAGTAAGATATAACAGGATATAGAGAAATATTTACAGAACGAACAGAATCGCCTTGTCTTCATCATGCTTCACGTTTGAGGATCTCTTTGTCAACACCTTTTAAAAATCTGAGCGTCGACATCGTGCTAGTACTATCCATGCTTCAACAGTAGGTTACTAGTAAGTTATCTTACTTACTGTTATCTTACTTACTTACTTACTTACCGTGAGTGTGACGATACGACACTTTTTATTTTGGTGTATTATTCAACAAAGTTCTTAACGTTATTTGTTAAATTTATGTGTGTTCCCCGATAGATCAACGGTAAGTTTCAGGACTTATAATATTAAAATCTGGGGCTCGATTCCCCACAGTGAAAAAATTTCAGATAGCTCATTGTATAACTTTGCCCAACAAAGTCAACATCATCTATAAGTGTGTGTGTCTATTTTATTTTGCTGGTTACGTTTTCACTGAATTATTTTCGCAAACATCTCCTGAACAATCTCTTGTTATTGTCTTGCATGGTTAATTATTTGTTGGCTGTCAAAAACGTTACACTATTTATTTCGTTCCGTCGTGCAATAACATGATGGAGATATAGTAATGGTCGCTCTAATGATAGAAGTTTTGTAATTTTACTCCTTGGGCCGGGCCTGGTCTTGTGGTTAAAATGTTGGGCTATGTATCGATAATTTTGGGTTATAGAGATGGTGCTGCTGAACACTTTTCGCAATTTCGCTTATGGGTGCGTTTTAAAAGTGGCAACCAATCCCATTATTTGGTTCAAAGAATTGCACAAAGGCCTTATAGTGGCCAGTGTTATTACCTTCCTTTTAGTCAGTAGTTAAATAACTAAGGACGATTATACTTGAATCGTAATGGATCCCTTACCTGGTCGTTTAGCTCACATACGCATAAGATAGGGTACAGTTTGAAAATTTGAATTTTTTGAAGCTTTTAAGAAAAGTAAATAAGTTACAGAGTGCATCTCAACATTGTTACTGGTCATAACCATCTCACTATGCTTTATTTGCGCTTTTCTTAAACGATGAAGTAATAGCATAACACATTCGTATCGTTCGAAGTTGATTCGAATATCATTATAACAAAGAAACTGGATCTCGGTTTGATCCAAAAATTATTAGAGGATGAACCTCATCGTCGCATTAGCGAGAACAATTATTTGCTGAAATCTGTGAATCAAATGCATATTTCTTGATGAAATATACTATAATCGAATATACTATAATCTATTGGCACCTTGTGAATTTTTTACTTAAGTCAAGTGCAGGATATTATATCAGCGAAATATTAAAAACACTGTTTATGGATACAAAGAACAATTATCACTATATTTGAAATAAACAGTGAAAGTATTTTTTCAGTTTTCAATGTAAAAAAAAACAAAAACAAACAATATCTACAACAAAATGCTATTTTTCGACAGTTATGATCGAAACAGCACCTTAGATATTTTATTATATAAAGCTAAAACTTTTATCATTACTTGTTTTATCTGACTACCATCTTATAGCATAAAATACTTTCTTTGCCGCTTACTTGACTTGTGACCGTAGGAGTAACTTCTCAGGGTAAGGCAAATCTTTGAATCTTAAGAAGAAAAGATACAGCACATTTCTATAATGTCTTATCAGACAAACTATGTCTACTAAATATATTTTACATCTTCATAAATGAAGTCCAGTCATACCTCCATAAATGAATGGAGATATGAATATAAGGAGGCATTATGAACCCCTACCCTGTTGATCTCGTTTTCAGGTGGATATTTGTTTTGATTATTTGTGCACTGTTGCCTGGGGCACGTGGACGGCTTTTTTCGTTTATTCCCACCTATTGCAAGACACCACACTTTGCTTACCATTGCTGGGGTACGACGAATTTCAGGTCTCTTTCTGGGTGGTTCGGGAACCCCTAGTTGATTCATTTTCCTTTATTTTCCAATGACATTAAGTACAATGGATATCTTCACTTAAAACTGTTAAATCCCCGATCTAAAAGCAACTTTATGAAGCGTATGAATAGTTTGCATCGGAAAGGACTGTTACATACCCTTCTCAAAAACGATCAAGCTTAGTTGGCACTATACTTACGTAACGTCAAACAATCTCAAAATACAATTCTGATACACTCAGTTACATAGCGACTTTATATCGTCTATCTTTGTCGCGTGATTTGCTTATTTGAATATTCAAAGTTGGTTTAATATAACGCGCACAACCTCTGTATACTTCTACGAAATACTCTTATTTGTGACTAAAATTTGTTGTGTGGATTAATTTTATGTGAACCCTATTTTTATTTCAAAGATACTGAATGCTTGATAACCAGCAACAATGTGATCTATCAAAATAGAAACGAATATAATGCGTTTTACCTTACACACGCACATATATGCTGTTTATGTATAGGTTATGCTCTCTTCTTTAATTATATACTCATGTTTTGTTAGACAGATGCATGCTAAGTTGCTAAGTAAATAAGAGAAACTCCACTATATTTATTCTATACTCATCACGATCCGTGAGTAATATCCTCCTATCGTATTATAAATGAGTTTAATGAAGCCCTAAGCTTTATATGCATTTTCAAAAGTGAATTCCACTCAACTATCTAGTTTACTATAGAAACATCTTCATTATATCATGATGTGAAACTTACATATAAACGAGTTGAATTATCATTTATAAAACATGTATTTGATTTATTTCAGAATGTACCTTTTAAGACTTATTACAGTACTATTTTAACTGGTGGTTGTGGAAAATAAGTTTGGGGGAGTTGCTAAGAAGTAGCTGTCAGAAACTAAGTTATGTTATGTTCGCCAAATGTCAATTAAAAGGCGTTTACTTATATTTCTTAATAGTATAAATACACACTGTGTTACTGTTGGGCATAGGATTCTTCTGCAGTAGATGTATGTGACTTGTTGGCGATAAATTAACAGCACGCACTCCACTTGTTTTCTCAATAATGCATATACATATATTTGAACTAGCTAAACGTATATACAACAAATTCTTTACACTATAGAGATTATAGGCATATCATAAAAACTATATATATATAGTTCTCTTCTTCTTGTCAAAAGTCTACTTAGACCTATTCAATTGCTTTAGAATTTCCGTTGACAAGCCGAACTATCTTTTCCTATTTCTATCGCACTAGTATTCCGTGTGTAATTCACTTACAATTATAGCGTGAGTTACCACAGTCGTATACTGCTCTTCCCGTAATCGTCTGGTCCTCGTACTTCAGATATCATCTGTTCCTTTTGTCAAAGTGCACTCAGGCTGGTTCAGTTACTTAAGAACTCGCTTTGACGGAATAAACTATACTTATTTTCTCTTTTAAAACTATTAGTTTCCTCTAACATATTAATGTTAGGCCTATCATCTCTACGGCAATTAGCTTTACGTTTAACTTTCCTTGACCGAACTTCTACTTTCTTCTGCTATTGTCTGTCTGCTGTTTCCGCTCGTCTCACACTACTTATATGTTTCTAACTTAATCGTCTGCCCACCTACTAGAAATATTTATATTCTCGACGTCAGTGTATTGCACGCAACATTCGATAGTCTCAACATCAATGAATTATAAACACAACTTACAACAATCGTCTGCTTTTAGCTGTCTTATTATAAAAAAACTCTAAACAATCATAAAATATATTAATTAATACTATTGTTGCGTCATCGAGATCACGTGACAATTCTCACGCTCTCTTGTTTCTAGAACTATCCCGTATCTTGGCGAATGTTCTAGTATTTGCTAGATAGGGTAGGCTTATATAAAAGAGGGGAATGTAATGTGTGTATAGGTAGTGTGTAATTGATCTGCAGTCAGAAGTATTATTGACGTTCGTTGATATAGCGTTTGTTTTAGCGCGGTTGTTGGGGTTGAGTGTTTCGGTGGGGTTGTGTTCGGAGGGAGTAAACCGGTTTTGTTGGGTGAGGGCTTGTGTCGTTGGGGTTTCGTCGGAACAAAGTTACAAAAAAAATCAATTAACGAACGGAGACGTAACAAATTGGTGTCAGAGAGTTGGATAGAAAAAAAAAGAAGAAAAATGGAAACGAGAGGCGGAAAATCAAACTACAGCTTAGCAGATTTGATGGCAGCAATACAAAAACAAGAAAAGAAACAAGAAGCACGAGAAGCGAAATTACAACAGTTGTTAGAGGAAAAAGAAAAGAAACAAGAAGAGAAGTTACAACAGTTGTTAGAGGAAAAAGAAAAGAAACAAGAAGAACGAGAAAATAAACAAGAAAAGAAACAAGAAGAACGAGAAGCGAAATTACAACAGTTGTTAGAGGAAAAAGAAAAGAAACAAGAAGAGAAATTACAGCAGTTGTTGGAGGAAAAAGAAAAGAAACAAGAAGAACGAGAAGAGAAACAAGAAGAGAGATTACAGCAGTTGTTGGAGGAAAAAGAAAAGAAACAAGAAGAGAGATTACAGCAGTTGTTGGAAGAAAAAGAAAAGAAACAAGAAGAACGAGAAAATAAACAAGAAAAGAGACTACAGCAGTGGTTGGAGGAGAAAGAAAAAAAAACAAAAAGAGAGGCTACAGCAGTGGTTGTAG
>NW_013665610.1:402322-402857 GCF_000517525.1 Limulus polyphemus
GCTTGTGTCGCTTAAGTTTCGTCGGTACGGAACGAAGTTACGGAAAATCAATTAACAAACGGAGACGTAACAAATTGGTGTCAGAAGTGGGATAGAAAAAAAAAGAAGAAAAATGGAAACGAGAGGCGGAAAATCAAACTACAGCTTAGCAGATTTGATGGCAGCAATACAAAAACAAGAAAAGAAACAAGAAGAACGAGAAGCGAAATTACAACAGTTGTTAGAGGAAAAGAAAAGAAACAAGAAGAGAAATTACAACAGTTGTTACAGGAAAAAGAGAAGAAACAAGAAGAACGAGAAAATAAACAAGAAAAGAAACAAGAAGAACGAGAAGCGAAATTACAACAGTTGTTAGAGGAAAAGAAAGAAACAAGAAGAGCGAGAAAATAAACAAGAAAAGAAACAAGAAGAACGAGAAGCGAAATTACAACAGTTGTTAGAGGAAAAGAAAGAAACAAGAAGAACGAGAAATTAAACAAGAAGAGAAATTACAACAGTTGTTAGAGGAAAAAGAAATTAAACAAGAAGAGAAATT
>NW_013665610.1:403698-412558 GCF_000517525.1 Limulus polyphemus
ATGTGTGTATAGGTAGTGTGTAATTGATCTGCAGTCAGAAGTATTATTGACGTTCGTTGATATAGCGGTTGTTGGAGTTGAGTGTTTCGGTGGGGTTGTGTTCGGAGGGAGTAAACCGGTTGTGTTGGGTGAGGGCTTGTGTCGTTGGGGTTTCGTCGGAACAAAGTTACAAAAAAAATCAATTAACGAACGGAGACGTAACACTATCTACACTAAGCAGTCTTTTATATCATGACATGCGCAATATGTTGGTATATATATATATATATATAAACAATGACTTTGTTTGTGTGTGTGTATATATATATAGAGCTTTATTTTCTCTAAATTCAAAGCTCCTACTCCTTCGCTCCGATATTATGGAAGTTCACTTTGATAATTTCTTGCATAAAAAAAGGTTCAAAAAATCATGTGCTCTCATGCACTTAGTTCATAAATGTCAAACAAGGAGTATCCAAAAGCAGAATTGTAGTTGGGCGTAAAAGTGTGTTATTGTTGCTTGTGTGTGTGTGTTTAGTACACCGACGTGCACATGTTTTAGAAGTCAAGTCAAAGAAGAGTTTATTGTACTTTGCTCTATTTGGGTAAATTTCACTAAGATGCATTCTCAGTGGGTTTGTAAATTTAAATATTTGTTGTAAAACGTGTATTCTCAAAATAATGCTGCTTTCGTACATACACATACGTTTATTTTTATATAACCTTAAGAAACGTTTTTATTTTTTGACTAATTAGATTATTTTACTTATAGGTGTTAATTTGTTATTACAACACATAAAGTAAAATTATCTACTTCTTTAATACAAGTGTCGAAATTGCTTATAATAGGTCACAGACTTTTACTCTGTGGAAACTTTTCTATGGTATGATTAATCGAACACTGTGTCATCTTTTATCTTTTGTAAACTACAAACTATACAATAAAATATAGATATGATTAGATATAAATACAGACAAAATGATGATGTTTTATTTTATTATCATACACATTTGTCACAGACAACACTGTGTAGAAGTATAAAACAGATATATGTTCAATGGAGATTTGAAGTATAGTAATTTTATATGTATAACTTGCATATTACTTAAAGGAAATATCTGCTCATTAAGTAGTACTATTTAATATACACATCATTATAAATGGTGAACTAAAAGGTATTCAATAATGTTCAATGGGAAAAAAAATTAAAGGCATAATAATTATGTGAAAAAAGGTTAAAAGTATTGTAAGAAATTCTGGTTTGTTTTTAATATTATAATTTTATTAGCTATATAAGAATATAGATTTTATTTTTGGTGCATGCTATTATAAAGCTGAAAATTAATGTATAATAACTTGGCCGAAATATGTTTTGACCGCTTTTCTACAGTCGGGTGCTTTACCATTATTCTAATTTTTCCTTCCC
This sequence comes from Limulus polyphemus, assembly GCF_000517525.1. Taxonomy (NCBI): domain Eukaryota; kingdom Metazoa; phylum Arthropoda; class Merostomata; order Xiphosura; family Limulidae; genus Limulus; species Limulus polyphemus. The sequence continues at coordinate 405,105 of NW_013665610.1, forward strand.
ATCTGGTCCCTCCCCCTGTGTTGTGTCAAACCTCATTGTGCTCGCAGCTGCCTGCAAATCTCTTTTTCCACCTACTGTTCCAGCCGTCCGTCTAAGTAGCTTTATGCTTCAGTGGTTTACTTTCTGACTCATTTTCCGACATTTTTAGCATGGGAAAATAATTTTTGTGCAGTGGGGATGTGGCTTTTAATCATTAGAAGTAAAAAGAAACAGAGCACGCGCACGCTTCACGACTTACTGGATTATCAACGTGTAGCATCCGAGCACCAATAGCTGATCCGAGTTTTGTGGCACTAACAGCCTACTATGTTTTATGCAAATAAATATTGTTGATGGTACAACAATAAGATTTTTCTTATTTTGTTTACCTTCACACAATAAATAGGAAATAAACAAATAATAAATAAAAATGTCCTCTCAACAAGAAAAATGTCATAGGTACATGAAAAATAAGTTTAGTTGTTAATTTATCTACATACATTACTGCTACTGTCAGTTAACAGTGTAACAAACCAAAATTATTAAACCAGGTATTTTCTCTTATTATATATTACTCATAGTTTCAAAATTAGACCATTCTTAAAAATTGTTAGTATATTTAAAATGTCAAAATTCAACCTTTAAACAATGATTACAGACATCGACGTTACATAATTTATAGCACTATATATGTATTGATATTTTCAGGCTAAGTATGTATGCTTTGAAAGTATAACTTTCATTAATGTTTGAGTGTGATATATAACTCAGTTTACATTACTCATTAATTTCAGATCTCTCTAAATACTATGTTGTAATTCAATCATTTATAAAATATTTTCACATTGTAATGAAATAAAGTAAAACTGTTTTTTCAAACGAAGACCCAAAACTCAAGCGCTTTCGAATAGTTTACTATTCTTCTTCAGGATAATAATAAGAATAGTGAACTAACTATTCGAAGTTGATCGAGTTTTGGGTCTAGTTTGAAAACTGTTTACAACTTTTATATGTGATCCTGTGTGCTAATTTCTTAATCAGAATAAATTCAAATTATAAATTTTTTTATGCCGTTTATAGTGTTTTGTTATATATTTTGCATCTCATTAATGCGAACTGAGCAAAGTTCTCGCGTCATCCCACAGTCAGTTCTATACATAATTGAATATTTGAAGATCTTTGATATAGAACTATATTCTTTGTTTAGACACCTGTTATTTAAAAGGAGACCTGCTTACTACAAACAAATTTGCTTGATTTTAGAAATAAACCTCTTTATATCACCAAATTGAGTGGTTGCTGTTTTGTATTTAATTTATTGGAAACACAATTAAAGTGCCCAATTAATTAAAAGCAAAGCTAAATGTGGTGTTATAAGGTCGTTCATTTCTAGAATTACTATGTGTTTTATACTCCACCAATGCGCATTACAGAGATTAGGCAAATCTCCTTATTTTCTTTCATTTTAAAATACTATATATTTCAAGTGTATATGCAGGGAGTCTTTGAAGAAAACTTGAAATATCTTTTATATGTTTGTTTATTTATTGTTAAGCACAAACTACACAATGAGCTATCGGTGTTGTGCGCAATACGAATATCGAAACCCGGTTTTAGCGTTATAAGTTTTCAGACTTACAGCTGTGCCACTAGAGGGGACATTGAAAATATAAAACACATATATGTAAGCTTTATATGGCACTTGATTTTCTAGCACTAAAATGCACAGTAACAAATATATTATCACATAAAAAGACTTAATACTTTTCACATTTATCTACACCTCCGCCATGTGTTGTTTTTGAATCGTTCTTTTGTTGGAGTTGCACAATTTAGATGTAGTTAACCCTCGATTCTGATGAGACTATGCAGAAAGAACACTTAGTAATTTCCACCGTGAAGCACGTATGTTCATGAAACAAGAAGCCACGCATCGTTAAACTCGTAAGCTTACTACATAAAATCTAAAATATTTTAATTTCATTTATCTTTTTTTTTCTTTAACAAATTTTTAAAAGATATAAATGAATTTTAAATAGCATATCTTCGTTGTTTCAGTAACTTATTATTAATGTCTTTCTTTAATTGCAGTTATAGAATATTTTTAAAAACACACACTATTTATTTTTACAGCAAAGCCACATTGGGCTATCTACTGCGTCCTCCGCAGGGAATCGAACCATGGATTTCAGCGTTGCAAGTCAGTAAACTTACCGCTTTCCCATAGGGAGACATTAAATATATATATTTGTGTGGGTAGTACAAACATAGTTTATAAATTTTATCATATTCTAATTGTGCTGTATTTCCTAACGTATAACGTAAAAAATCGTGTTTCGATACTAGCGATGAGCAAAACACAGGTAACCCACTATATAGCTCCCCCCCAGTGGTTTAGCGATAAGTCTACTTTCTTAAAACGCTATAAATTGGGTTTCGATACCAGTGGTAGGCGAAACACAGACATCCCTTTGTGTAGCTTTGCGCTTAACAACAGACAAGTTTCTTAGCAAACTAGTACTGCTTTCCAACCTGTCGTACAGTGCAACCAATCAGACAAATATGGATTCTAAGATATTTCATCATCTGTTTCAAAAAGATCCTGAATTTCTTTATCAAAAGTGATCTTAAAGCTTCATTTCCTCAATAACAGTATAGTAATAACAGTTTCACGTTTTCTATTCAGCCCAGCTTTTGACAATGTGTGGGAGAAGCGGTAATTTTTAGAACAGCTAAGCACACCACGCTACTGGTAGAAAGAGAGAGAGACGCGAATTGTGACTCATGCGCTATTGTATGGGTGTCTCATTGATGATATAAATCAAATAGTTTTCAGTTTTAACTTTAGTGATCAAGGTAGTGAGTGCAGAAAATGCGGATCGGTCGCTGAAGCCGCATGATATGCTCCATAGTCTGGGATTGTATTTTGTTAATACACCATTTTATTCCCTTTGTTAAGCTATATTTTGGGTCAGGTTTCAGATACTGATTATCAACTTCAAACTACAATTGAAGTATATGAACATAACACACTAAATATAGGCTTAAATCTATGTGCCATATTAAGTGTGACGTTTTTCTAATAGATAAGTATATATATAAGTGGGGGGTAAGTTGTTTCAAAAAGTTCAGTTTCTTTAGATTAGACTATTTTTATCAAGCATCCTCCGCTGTTTTTGAGTAGGCATCTCTAATTGGATGGAATACGTTATTACTTATACACGTAAAATAACGAAAGTTACTTGATAATATAAACATGGTGACTGATGAAAATCTCAAGGTGAGTTGTAATTTCCTTGATATAAATATATATGTATACCTTTATGGATATAGATATACAGTTATGTAGTCTGGTTCCCTTACATGCTAGTACTAAGAATAGTTATGATGTTTTTATATTATTATTACATATAAACAACAAATATCATAACCTTGGTAACCTAGTGGTGAAACTGCGGATTGAATTTGCTATCTTAGTTTTTATTGGTGTAATATTAGAGATATGGAATTGAAGAGCCGGGGGGGACTGCAAGTTAATCACTTCCTTTCACCCCATTATCTTAATATTTGCTATATTGATAACCAGGATTGAAATATTTTATGAATAATCAATATTGTTTTCGATTACATCAAATGCAAACCTGATTGAATTCAATTAATACTGTGATGCTCGGTGTTGTTAATTTCTTACTTCATGATATTCCTCCCGTATGAAAGAAGTTTCGATTAACGACTTTTCGATATCTTTGAAAATTATTAGCCTATATTAAAATTTAGAGCAATATTACCTTTATTATGGTGCTATGGGCTCTATCGCTTTAGAGATTGGAAGACAAAGTCAAATTATAAGTATAACCTTATCTTAAACAAAGACTTCCCAGATTGCTGACTTTTAGGACAATTAAAAGTTAGCTGGAGTCTTACAACTAAAGTTCTATATTCGCCAGATACAACCCTAAAAAAAGATGTCGCGCGAAGCACTGCAACCTAACAAACGCGTTAGAAAACATACATCTGTTACGTATATATATATATATATGCTACAAAACACTTTCAAACTACAAGAAAATCAGGATCGCTGCGACAGCAAGGGAGTTCAGTAATCACATTAAACTCAACGTATGTTACCTCAAACAGATATAGCTCTAATCGCTGTTCTTCAATACTGCCTTTGTTGTTGAAGTCTTTCCCATTTGTATATGTGAAGGCTCAAGATCTCTTATCACCTCCTTAAAAATGGGGTTTGGATATCCGAAAATATTGATTAAATCTAACACAAGCTAATTTCAGCTCCTATATTAGGGGAGGAAACTCCTTCAACCTCTTTTTTTTTCTACAGTGTTTATTGCAACAAAATCGTCATCTCCGGATTCTACTATTCGAAATGGACAACTTTAAAAGCTTTTCTCACCGACAATTTGTTTGTCATTGTCAGCATATTGTATTGGGTTTAGTATTGCATTTTAGCACGTGACACTTCTAGTCTGTACAGTTAGCCATGTCTCCGTGTGAAATATCGCATCGTCTTTATCTTCCATGAGAAAAAAAATATCTTCACCAACGTCGCAAGCCTAAGTTATTATGAGTAGTATTATTTTATGAAACCATAGTTTTTGCCATTTTAGATATGCACTGTAGACCTAGCCAATTAGGAAGTACCCAAAACATGCTTAAAACCCACAATTTCTATGTTTAAACAATAGTGAAAAAAGTAGGTTTGAATGTTAAAAAACATTCAAATCTATATATTTGTATATGAGTGTGTGTGTGTGGAATTTCTTACATTTATTGTTTGGCCTCCCCATCCACCCGCTCTTTTTTTGTTTTTCTATTTGGTCTAGATTTTTAACTTTTAATTATAAATAGTGTTTAATTATAAATTGTAAAGATAATATTTCCTTGAAGAAGTGGAGATGATGGATTTGTTTTCAATTTCTTGTAATATGCCCTCAGAAGTTAGCGTGAAAGTAATTAAAAATGTAAGGAAACTTAACATAGAAGTAATACTGAAGAATTATACAGAATGGCTGAAAAACTAATACACGGGGATCGCTGACATTGACTCTTAGTCAGAACAATAAGCATATGCTTCTGATACTGCTATAGTTGATAATAAACCCAAAGCTGAATTAAAACTTATCTAGAAACAACCAGAAAAGTTGAAGATGCGAAGTTCAACCAGACATTCTTAGTAAATCTGGCAGCACGATTTCCATATACACAGTGACCTTTCTCCATACTCTGGTGAAAATTATCTTAATGATTATAGGAATTTGGAGTTATAATGAAAACATAGTGCAATGTTTCTAATTTAGCTTTATTTCCTCATAATTTGTGATCATTTCTAACGTTTGAATATTTTTGCAGACAGTAATTTCGTTGGTAACTGCAGGGTAATTAGTAAGCGTAAATCTTCGAAAGGCCACATGATATGAAATGAATAACATACTGCTTTTATATATGTTACTAATTTGTAATAGCTTTTTTTTTCTCAACCTTTACATATTGAATTTGACCTTGCACTTTTAACTACGATACGTTTATACTTTTTAATTATGGATATTTTTCATGCATCAAAGTAGTTTGAAACTGTGGGAATTTTGCTCTAATAAATCACTATTATTTTTAGGCATTAAAATGCGTATATTCTTCCGTGTTAAATGTGTGTTTTTTCAAATACCCACACAATTCATTTCTAATTTTATGTACATAGCGAATAGGTATCGATATATGTACGTTATTCTACTATTTGCTATTACACGGTAAAATTGTTTTACTGAACTTTGAATTTTTTTAAGCAAAAACAAACCGTGAGAGACTGAAAATATCAATGTACATTTTTTATTAATATATAAACAGATGAAATCTAATAAGGTAGGAAAAAACAATAACAAATGTTTATTTAAAACCACAGCACCGAATTTCCGAATTATATTTTAAGTAAGAGAAATTTAAAATGGATAAGTTAGTGGATTAATCAATATTTTCATCAAATGTTTTGATATATTTTACTTATTAGTTGGTAATATTATTGACTTAAATTTGTAACAAACTGATTTTTAAGGAGTATCGAGAGCATAGGTTAGACGTAAGCTTACATATTCAACGACTGTTTGAAACATTCAGATGAATAGTGTACAAAATAACGAATCTCTTCTTTACTTCACGAACAACAGAAACAAATAAATTGCACATTTACACTAAGCATCTAAATAAATTTCCAGTATCTATTTTATGTTACAATAATCTGTTCTTTAATCTTTTGAGTAGTTCTTTGAAACTCTGAAATTATTTCTACGTGGTATATAAAAATTTCTCTTCTTTAAGCTCATGCTTCTAAGTGTTTTAGAATAAAGGTTTCTTTAGTGTTTGATAATTATTTGTAAATCTTCTAATTATAAGATCCATTCACTACACACAATAAGGAACAAGAAACTGTGTGATTTTTGCCTTTATGGATTATAATGCAGAAACATTAGAAACGTGAAATTTGTTACAATCGATAATTTTTTTCCTTAAGTTACAGATTATTGACTTAAAATGTCACTTTTCTCTAAAACAGCATTTTGGAGTGGTGATACAAGTTTTAAGAATTAGATAAAATACTTGTGTTGCTATTACCTAAACAAGTGAGCAAAAAATCGATTGTAATAGATATGGTGTTTTTTGTATCTATAAAGTTAAATTATGGAAACTTTTTTTATGAAATTCTTTAATTTAAACAAATAAAGTTTAGGTCAAAATACAGAGTCAATATTTATTAAACTGTGATTATTCAACAAGATATCTCATTTCCATTGAAGTGTGATAAGGTGCAAAAAATCAATGAAATGTTCCTCTGTATCTTTTTAATATTATATATTCGCCTTCAGAAATCTATTACTTGGTTAAAGTTTAACCCAATTATTACCAAAATATCAACAGAACATATATGAAGAACAAGATTTTTGTATTAGGTCGTCAAGAAATTAATTAAACTCGAACGAATTGTACATCAAAACAATACATTTATTAAATGAAATAATATCCATTCTTATCAATGATGCTTTTCCATCTTTCAATCAGGTTGTTAATGTCCTAATTAAAGAAATCACTTGGCTTTGAAGCAAAATACATGTCGATGTCCTTTTTAACACATTCCACATTTGCATAAGTTTTCCAACTAAGTTAGTGTTGCAACGAAGGAAAAAGATAGTAATCTGATGGTGCCATATCTGGAGAATATGGTGGTTGGGGGGAGAACTTCCCAACCCAACTCCATAATCTTGTGTTGCGTCAAACGTACCACATGTGAACGTACATTGTCGTGGAGAAGAAGAACACCTCTCCGATTGACGAGTGAAGGGCGTTTCTAATGATTTAAACGTTTCAGTTGCTGACTATAGATTCTGCATTGACAGTTCGCTGTGGATGGATGAGTTCGAAATGAATTACTCCTTTGATGTCCCACTAAATCAAAGCATCACTTTTTTGCG
>NW_013665610.1:413575-438316 GCF_000517525.1 Limulus polyphemus
TCCACAAACTTCTCTGATATTCTTTGTGGCTACAGAGGCGTTGTTTCCTTTCTTGTATACAAACAGCATTACATGCTGGATGTTTGTCTCGTCGTATGCCACCACTATAAGGGATTAGAGTACACTAAACTTTATACATAATATAGGCTACACTAACGTGACGTTTAGACGGTTCGTTTAACTATTATACGTGATGTACGTTTTTTTTTCGGGGGGGGGGGGGATTAAAGAAAGTGTTCCAAAACGCGACATTAATTTCTTGACGACCTATGTATGTCCCAAATTGATTGTTTTAAATAACACACGTGTGATGTACGAAGCAAATAACAATACTCTAATGATTAATATTTAATGAACTATTATAAGAAATGGACCAAAGTATACCTGTGTTAGCGAAACAAGTGTCACCTAATACAAAACTATGGTTACATGAAGTACTCGTTTTCGTAATCAAATGTAACTCTTACCTGATGATGACACGATTATTATGAGTCGAAACGTTGAAATAATTAAAATCAGAACTTTTCTTATGTAAAAGTTGCTGTTATTTTATATTTGAATTAATTATTCAGTTCAGTAGGTTTCTCATTAGACATCAAACATAAAAATTGTTTGACACAAGGATAATCAATATAACTGACGCTGTACACACGTGTCTCCTTTGAGACTACGTCAGTGTAGTCTTACTCACTCCGAAACGTTCCCCTATGACATGATTTTATGAACATGGGTAACGAGACTGCTGTTTATTTTAACAATGGGTAATAAATTCTCGCTTATTCCCTCTTAATTTAAGCACTGAGTCATTCAAAAAATTAGATTTCAGCAACAAATAAGATTAGACTTTCGGTCAACATTGTTGACTATAAAGTGCGTTGTTGTTCTGTTCAGTCTCTCTATTTATCATCTGGTGTTAGCGGAATATAGTAGCTGAAACTATAATTATCTTAACTTGTATTCAAAGTAATCAGATTTACACATATTTTCTAACATGGCATGCAAGCTATTTTCATATTTTGGCAAACATTTCGTTAAATCTAAAATAATACGTTCTGTGGATTTTGAAAATAATTGAGACATCAAAATTATTTGTATTTTCATATTATAATTTTAACTTTCTCGTTCATCCAAATATGTCTGCTCATTTGTAATGTTATTTTCTTATTAAAATAATTTTGGAAACAAATACTCACATATTGAATCCAATTATGATAATAAATGTACTTAAAATAAAATCTACAATGATATAGATTAAATGGTTTACTTGAAATATATACCATACTGACTACTCACTTTAATACGACCCCAACCTAATTTCACATTGGACCACCTTTAATTCACTGTGACTCTAGCCTAGACTTGATGTGTTGCATCCATCAAAACATGCTGGATGCTGTCTTCGTCGATTGTAGCCCCCCAACCTTTTTTAGTACTATCAGCAATTGGTTCACAGATGTCGTTAGAAGATTAGGTTGACGAATGAGAGTTTAATGTTCATGCCATAGATGCTCATTCAGGTTGACGTGTGACTGTGTTGGTCAAGCAAATTGATTGAAGTCACTTCCATGCTCTTTGAAACAATATCGGAATACTAATGTGGTGAAGAGTTGTGTTAAACATTTAGAAGATCCCATGTCAACCATAGTGGAAGTACTGCATTGTGTGGTGGACGTTACGATTGGCAATAAAATAACTCAACCCCTGTCAAAAGAACGTGAACTGTACCCGCATCTTGCACTGGCCTAAAATGTCAAATGCCTCATATGTTTTTATCAATCATTTTTATTCTATTGTCAATACAAAAAAGGGGTAGAACTTGATTCACCACACTACATTCTACGCTTCCGGTCACTCTCTGTCTACGTTTGTCCCATAAGCACCATTGAAGACGAATTTTCTTATTTGCACCTGAAATCTGCAATTTTCAAACTATTTGTTGCCTGCCTTATGACAGGCTTTGTAAATTTCTTTGCATGGTACAGTTGAAAAAAAACTCGAATCCTGATCCGTGTTGAAGAAATCGGTTAATTGGAACACAGACTGTTATATGTTTTATCTTGTAAGACTGTTTAATAATCCCCCCCCCCCAGCAAACATCAGGGATTGACAACCATATTTTTTTTCAAGTGGCAAACGTATTCCTTTTTGATCGGTAATATTTATAGACTGTGATGACTGGATATCTATGAACAGTCAATCAAAACCAGTATTTTGATAAATAATGCATCCGATAGACAATTATCCCCTCTCTTTTTCTTTTTTTTTTAAATTCGACAGATTGTTGCTCTTGTATCTATATCTCTGTATTTATAGGGATTAAGTTTTGTTTGTTTGTTTTGAATTTCGCGCAAAGCTACACGAGGGCTATCTGCTCTAGCCATCCCTAATTTAGCAGTGTAAGACTAGAGGGAAGGCAGCTAGTCATCACCACCCACCGCCAACTCTTGGGCTACTCTTTTACAAACGAATAGTGGGATTGACCGTCACATTATAACGACCCCACGGCTGAAAGGGCGAGCATGTTTGGTGGGACGGGGATTCGAACCCGCGACCCTCAGATTGCGAGTCGAATGCCCTAACCACCTGGCCATGCCGGGCCCAGGAATTAAGTAATCACTTGATACATCACAAGGTTAACTTAAGCTAATTTATGAACATTTCTAGATGTATAGGAAAATATTTGTTTGTTTTTAATTAAGCACAAAGCTACACAATGGGCTATCTGTGCTCTGCCCGCCACGGGTATCGAAACTCGGATTCTAGCGTTGTAAGTCCTCAGACATACCGCTGTGCCACTGGGGGCGTATAGGAAAAGTCTAAAAAAGTAATAGCTAGTATAAATGATTATGAGATTACCTTCTTTAAAACAGCGTGTTTATTGAGAATGAGGAAAGAAAGGAGAAAATAAGAAGGATGGCCTAAGTCAACATGATCATCCTAAATTTGTGTATATATAATTATTAGTAAAAATTCTCATTTTCATGTTGTTATTATTCTCACACTACCAAATTCTATAAAGTAATTGCTGAAGTGTACATTCATCATGATTGAATTGTGTCATTCCTATACATTTTATGCACAGTGTCCGGCTGTGTTATAAATCTGTCAACGACAGCAGTATCTGGTTTTAATTGGATTACCCTCACCTAAAATGTATCTTTCTTTTTTTACAACAAATAGCCACTTATTTAAACAATCATTTCTTTAAATTCTTGCCTTTTATATATAAAGAGTTAGGAATATTAGTATACCACACGTTAATTCTGTAGTTATCATTCTCATTCAGTTTTCAAAAATACACCATTCTGCCTTTTTTATTTACTATCTATCTTCTTCAGGTAATTCATGTATCCATTTTCACCGATTGTTCTAGTAATAATAATAGTTCTTCCACTTCATCATTTTCATAAATGTGTATGCTTATAAAGATTGATATCTACCCTAGTTCAGGTCTGAGTCACATTAATTATTCAACAAAAGGAAAAGAAACAAATGAGATATCTCAGACTATGACTTTATCTCTCTCACTTTTTAGACCTTCATTTCTTTGTTGGTTTATGTATTGGTTTATGGTTAAGCGCAAATGTACACAATGGATTATCTGTGCTGTGCTCGTCATGGATGTCAAAGCCCGGTTTGTAGCGTTGTAAGACCGCAGACTTTCGGCTATGCCACTGGGGGCATTAAGAGCTTCGACAAGCAACACGACAAAGCCTGAATCTGAAAATATTTTTAAAAAAGAAAATATTATTTAAATGTATACATAAATATGTGTCTTCTAGTGGCTACTTTATTTATGACTGATGTACGATGTATGTTTGCTGTCGGTATTATAAGTAGTTGGGGCCAAGTAACATAGCAAATACCTAGAATTCCACCTTACTGTTTACATTACTACTTTGTTAATTCACAATATAATTGACATATCCTTTCCATGTTTTAAACGAAATTTTGACAAAAGATTTCATGTTGATTTTTTATGAATAGCTCTTTTTGGTTTTTGGCACTTTTTATTTCAAAATTAGGCCTAGGCGAAGCCATTGCTGCTTCTAATACTGTAATACTTAAAAGGTGTTAGGGAAAGAGGCCTAATGTTAGTGATAAAATCACGATGGCTTCCAGTTATTTTTTTTCCATATTCTTGACTTGTTTAATTTGTTTATAAAGGATTTCAAACAGAGACGTGTAAAAGTATCATTTCAGATCCATTTCTTCATTAACGCAAGTCACTTCCCAGGAAGCGCTTTGTTCGATACCGAAACATATCACTTGGGCTGGACTACTAGAGTTAAAATTTTATCTGGAACGCAATTTATATATGAAGTATATACAAAAGGTTTAAACATCACACTATTTGAATGTTTAATTGCAGAATGGGTTTTTGTTTAAAAGATTTATTGCTGCGATAGTCATTGTAAATATAAAAAAGATCAGTTTAACTATTTTGAACACTCTTAGTATATAAAGAAATGTATTCTGCAAGGTGACGGTCATAAGCCCATTTCAGTATAGAATGTTCGTTAATAGAATAGTTTCTTATGCAATTAAGTAAGAACCGTTTAATCAAATCAAACAGAAGAAATAAATTGTTTTTTCATGTGTACAATACTTGTTGTGCAAAAGTATTCTTAAAGCTACGGTTTAAACGCTGAAAGATAGCGAAGTATTCCAAACCAGTAAGCTTGTGCTTCATTAATATTGGGCCTTTTGGTACTCAATACTTCAAGTTAAGTAATTATGTTAGTGCTCGTGCACTTGTTTTTCATAAGCCAATACTCTTTTCACACATCTTCTTATCATTGCTCAAAAGGCACTTGCAGTAAAATACTAAAAGTAATAAAACTACAGCAACTGAATTTTGGTTCCACAGTCTACTATCATCACATAAGTATTACGGAGGTTCAATATGTTTTATCAAAACGTTTTTGGAGTTTTGCCATGTAGTAGTCCATGTCACCATATCCATTGATGCACTATCTGATGGTCTTGTAACTTGAAAAATGCCCTATAGCATAGGTCCCATTGCAAAAGAATGCATTGTAAGGCTGCCATGTTCACACCAAACTCTTTCTTTCTTCTTGCTTTCCATAATCTATATAGTGTGCAAGGATGTCCATTTTAACAATCCAAACGCAAAGAAATCTATCGATGCTGTATCCGGCGACTTGACTTGTATGTCTTCGTATGGAATAGCATACATACCCTTTTCATTCTCCAGCCGATCGAGGTCTGTGACAATTGAAATGATATTCAAGGAAGTAGCTTGTCTACACGTGACTTGTGTGACTTTTTCAGGTGGAGATCATCCTTGATTTTGTTGTGTACTGTTGCTTGGTGCACATGGACGGCATTTACTATTGACTTTTGTGTTCCTGGATCATCACCTTTTACAACATATCACACTTTGCTTGCTATGGTTTGAGAACGACTTGTTTCAAGTGATTTTTCTTGATAGTCGTGGTGGCTTAAGTTGATCCATATTTCGTTACTTTCCAATATCATTAAATGCAAGGATATCTTCATATTTGAAATTCTAAATCCCCAATCTCAACACATCTTTATGATCTAATTGTATGAATATTTTGCTTATAAAAGGGGTGTTACACACCTTTCCCAGAACTGATCAATTACTGATGGCATCACACTATCTGCATAATGCCAAACGATGTAAAAATGTAGTTATAATACATACTTTTCCACCACGACTTTATATAGTAAACTCTATATGAGCTCAGCTACAGTTAAAGTTAAGTCGACACCAGGAAGCTCATGGCTGCTCTCAAATACCTATTAAGAGCAGCATCCTAAAATTATACTTTAGTTAAGCGACTAAGTATTCATGCTCTATGTTGTCCTTAGAAAAATGTATCTCTGATACCTGTGAATTTCATGGCCTCCGAGACTTCATTACATTTCTACTTAATTAATAGTTAACCAAACTTATAGTTATGCTGCACTCTGTCATCCTTGCCATACAAAAGTTAACATGGCTTACCCTCCTAAAGAGTTACATTCTTTTATGTATCATTTAGTTATTACAAATATAGATCCTAGGTCCATATGAAAGGATATAGGGCAAGATTCCTACGCATGGGCTGATGCCAGCTTCAACTTCTGGCCATTAAAATCCACGAAAGCTTACTTCGTCTTTCCTTAAGAATTTTTCTCCAGGTACAAGTGTGAAATTAGCTTGGCATGACTTGCAATGTTTCACCATATGAGTGTTCTTTTTGCCTCTGGCAGTTAGCATATAGGGCAAGATTCCTACGCATGGGCTGATGCCAGCTTCAACTTCTGACCATTAAAATCCCTGAATGCTTACTTTGTCTTTCCTTAAGAATTTTCCTCCAGGTACAAGTGTGAAATTAGCTTGGCATGACTTGCAATGTTTCACCATATGAGTGTTCTTTTTGCCTCCAGCAGTTCACTCATAGCTTGCATTTTTATGCATTATAACTGTACCTTATACTAAAACAATGTTAAGCAATGCATACAGCATATTGATGTGTTTAATGTGCTTTTGTGCACCTCACATCTGCTTTAACTTATACTTTAATGGATCAATCTGCTGGATCTGCGTTGCTTTCATGCCACTGACATACATAAAAGCCAGACCCAATCTCCACGATGATACAGTTATTCCTTAACATTTTATCTAAGCACTTATTCTGACATTTTGTGGCATATCCTAGCTGTTATCGTGCAAACTAAAATGCATCAGTTAATGTAAACTTAACCACTCTACATATTTTTGTGGACATTATAGGCCCTCTGTTCTAGGGGATAATTATATATCATATCGACAGGGAGCAGGATTTTATGTCCAAAACATGAGTATGTTTTGATAAACAACCCGTAGACCTCTGTTGAAATGCTCTGTATGTCATCATGTCATACAGTAAGTTGAACTGCTGAAATTTCCTCCCTGATGCGTGTGAACTCTTCCTGTCTCCAAAACTTGCTATTTGGTGCTGCACCAACACAACAACTACAAACTGTGCAGAAATATCGACCAATGTATAAGCCTTGGCCTACTTCATGTAGTAATCAGTGGTGATGAGTACTGATTACCATGTTCAGCCTCCAAGAGTGGATCAGCAATATCCAGGGTTATCCTCTTTAGAGAAGATCCAGCTATTATCTGCTGGAGTTTGCTCTGTTTTGACTTGTCCTTTCTCTGAGTGGAACATACCATAAAATGTTCACAGCAGAGCTTAACATCTTGGTCTAAATATGGCCAGTAGAACTGTTGTCAAATGTTCGCACAAGTTTGGGTAGCACCTTGGTTCCCTCTGTGGACCACTAGCTGCAGAACATGCTGAGAACCAATGCTCACTGGTTGATAAAAATGGTACAGCTTACCTTCCTGCGCTCGTAACTGACCATACAAATTCAACAGGTTACATCTGTTTTTACTACATTACTCAATTCGAGCTGTCCAAGCTTTACCTAGTTGCATGGCAAGCAGCACCCACACTAGACTTTGGTCCTTCAGTTGCTCTTCACAGAGCTCCTAAAGTGTCATTCGTGGCATCCATCCATTAATGAAATTTCCTACTAGCCAAAATTGTTTCAACTCCAACATGGTGTACAGGATCAAGACATTCATGAAATGGACAAGGTTTCACAATGTGGCGAGACATTCCATCAGCATTTCCGTGGACAATGAGCTATTATAATGTTGTTATTCAATGTCTTATAATACCTTCTGGATTTTTAATGCTCATTAGCCAATTCAATGAAACAAGGTCCTCCTACCATACAAGTACTATCAATAATGTTTTATGAAGACTACAACTCTAAGCAGTTCTTTCTTCTTCGTACAGTATCTACTTTCAAAAGTGAGGAACATGTGAATAGCATACACTATTACATGTTATACTCCATCCTGCTACTGTGATAACACTGCTCAAATTTCACTCTCACTGGTGTCAATGTCCAATAATAATTCACAATCTTGTTGTGGATATGCTAACACTGGATTCTCCATTAAAGCACCATTTGAGGTTCAAAATGTTTGTTTAAATTCCTTGCTCCAGCCAATATATATTTATTGTAGTGAGTGCAAACAATGCTGCTGCTATCTTGAAGAAGTTAGGCACAAACTGCTGGCAATAAGATGCAAAACCAATGGTATTTTAGAAATGTGCATAGACATTATTTCCACCTACATCTTAACCAGGAACTTCCACTTCTGTGCTAATGAGTGCATTTCCCAGTTTCAGTTTTAAGCATGCCTTTGTTATCAGTTCGAATGTGCAACCAAACACTAAAACATCATTGATATAGACCAGGTACCTTTTGCCTTGCATCCCCAAGGGTGGTATTATCCTGTCCTTTAACATCCACTGTGTCCCAGCTCTTGATACATCTTTAGTCTTCCAGGGAAATCAGCACCAGTTGCTTGATTTAACATGCTGCCTGTATCAATTGTTGGTCAATCCAATTGGCCACCTAATCACATTAATACATCAGCATATTCAGTAAACAAATCACTGATTTCATTTTACCACATTAGGTACAGATTTTATCCACAATCCTTAACCAACAAACTTCAAATATATTTGCAACCTTGTATCTGCTGTTGGATATAATGCAATGAATACAACCCTAGCTTTGCTGCTACCCTCAGCTACCTGCGCTTTACTTAACCTATCAATCAGTAATTGACTATTCAAGTGGAAACTGAATAACTTTTAATTACAAAACAACAGCAGAACTTCATATATCCTTGGACAGATAACTTCCCAAGCTAATGCTGTTTGCTTTTTGTACAGGAAACAGTTTATTTCATCCATGGGTTCTATAACCACATTACACTGTTCTGACACACTAGACCTCATCTGTAGTAAATCATGTAACACCAATTATGTATAAGGAAATGCTGCAATTCCCTCTTCTATACATACACTCATGCAAGCTACTGTTCTTGGTCTTGATCTGGCTAACAACAGACAGCTCTCCCATGGAAAATTAGCTCACTAGTTGTACAACAAAACTGACGGATAATTTCTCTTATACATCCATTTAGAGGATGTCAATGCTACTATGTAGTAGTCTATTGCCATTTGTCAAAATAAAGTTGGTATCCACTAGGCAAAGTAGTGGTCTTACTTGAAATGTCTTATATTACAAGGAATCTACCAGTATTTTGGTCCCTTTTGCATCAACCAGGAACTTTGTACTCGGCTTTGTACTCTAATAGGTATTTAGAAATCTTCACTTAGCCTGAAAGAAGTGAGCTGACCACCAAACGTTTTGGCATAAGCTGACTACTCAGTTTGGTGGCCAGACCCTAATTAGGCTCTGTTAGTTTACTGAAGCTGTAGTAGTAGCATTTACTGCTTGCTTTTGGTCCTTTTAGACCTACTGAGCTATTAGTCAAAACTGTTATGACAGTGATCTGACATTCATATCTTAATTAAATGGTCTTTTCTTATCTCAGATAATATTAAATTTTGTTTCTTTTTCTCAATTTATTAGTAATTTTCTTTGTACACAGTAATGATTTTGTTTGTTAATCATTCATGCATGGTTTATGTAAAGTAGCTTTACACGTCTAATTGATAGATAACTAAAGAATATTCTCTAACTTGGGGACGTTTTCGGGCCACAATGAATATAAGTGTGTTATAAAGAAGATATTCTGTGCGTCTCTTTCTTGTGCAACTGAGTCTTGGATATTCATGCCTGTCGACTGACATTACGATTTAACAGACATCTGGATTTGTTTGGCCAGGACTATTTTAGACTATCTAATTGTGAAAATTACCTGCTTGGATTCTCTGGGACTATTAATCATCGGAAATAACTCCATCTGGACTCGGTTGGTCTCAAAACTACAGAATTGTTCAGGACCTTTAGGATTATTACCATACTTGGAAATTCAGCTGGATTTATTCAACATCCATCCAGAACACATTAGATCTTTCATATAGGCCAGTTAATTCAATTGTTTGTTGTTGTTGTTTGTTGTTGTTGTTTTTTTGGTATTTAGGATTATAATGTGTCATTTCAATTTTTGTTTATAAGATTTGAGAAGTAAAATACAAAAAATATTTTCAGTTCTTGTTAACTTTCTTTTACCTTTTCTGTTCGTGCACCCGTACATGACACCTTGGCCTCCGAACTGTTCGACATAGTAAAGGAACTGTTGGCTCTCCTGCACCTGTTGAGACATTACTCGAAACCAATAACCTTGCCTACTTTGCTGCTTGCCAAAATATGGGTAGTTTACTCAAAGGTGAACCAACATATTACACCCAAACTATACATTTTGCTCCTTTCTTCAAAAATGATAGCCAACAGAGACACTACCAACATGGGCTGCAACATGAAAATAATGTGAGATAGTCTTTCCTGTTTACTGGAAACCAGTGTGGTTGAATTCCAGCACCAGAACGTGTGGTTGGTTTATTAACTCTCAGTATGCCTCGAACAAGCCACAGAGAAGAATAGCTGGTTAGGATGAACTGTCCAAGGTGTAGATTGTCAAAACAGAAACATCCTCTGTAAGAGTTAGAATATCTCTTACATCAAGGTGATGCCTTATCATTTTAATTGGAAGTGCCTTGACAAACTTATCCATGACGATGTCTTGATGATCTGTGGAAGCCATCACAGGGTATGCCTTACAATGAAAATGATTCAGATCATCTGAACTTGCCTGATGGATTGCTCCGTTTCATACTGAGTTGAACTGTTAGCACATCTCAGCAATGATTGTATCTCAGTTTCATAGTGCATCTTAAGCAAGTGCTTGAATGAGGCCGGGGCTGTACTATCCAAAGTTAGGATAAGGCATTGGACTGCCTGCTTCTCAGACCAGCCATTCTAAGCAGTTGCCTTCCTGAAAATTTTCAGAAAATGGTCCAGACCCTCTTTCACCTCACCTTTAAACATTGGAGATTAAGTATGCTTTTCTTCATTCAGGGAGACCCGTGATTGTGATCAAAGCCTTTCCCTTGCAGGTCCTTGGCCAATACCTTAGTGAGGCACTTTTGATATAATGTGTGCAGTACAGTAAAAGTACTCAGGGATCCCAACACTTAGACAAGTAGTTGGTCTTTAGTCAAGGATAGCAGAGCAATGAGTTTCCCCGAACAGATCATTCGTTATTTCTGTGCAACCCCATATTTCTTCTTAATACATGGTTGCTCTGTCTGGATAACTCTCACTTTGGAAAGGCCATCAATTACCACGTGGCTTGCAGCTTTCACCAATTGATGATCTTTGATTTACCTACCAGAGAAACAGCTCTGATTGGCAGATTTTGTTCACCTGCAGTATTTCCAGCCCTTATTTGCTGGCCTTGGGTGGTTTTAAATAGAGCTGGTGCTGGGTGACAATGGCAGGCGATGGTCCAGGAATCCCATACAGATGGCTCCATAGTTTTAGACTCACTAGATGTCATTTAATCTCAGTGACCCTCAATCATCCGAGTTCCCCTTGCACTGAGACAGATCCTCTAGGATGACACCTAATCCACCATTTTATATGCAAATATATCCTACATACAAGAAAATAATTTTACTAAATCTGACCACTCTCTCATACAACAGTCTCTCTTCGGTGACTAAATCTTACTCTTACTTATGGGTATTTCTACGTGCAGTAAATATCATTCCTTAAGTAAGAAGCATTTATTTTTTAAACTAGTTAACACAATAACATCTTTGGGTTATAGCACTCATTTTATTTTCCATTCTATCTATTGGTATTCTCAGGTGAAATAGATTTTTCCCCCAGGAATATATAACATAGGTCTTCTATATAACAAAAGGTTTGGCAAAATATAATTGAAAGTATGCTTTGGTTCAGCTAAAATTAACCATTAGTATAGGAAGTTCATCCCAAATTACGCTGAAATCGCTGCACCATTGACGGATCTGAACAAGACAGGCCAACCAAACAAGGTGAAGTGGGAATAACCACAGCATACGACTTCCCAAAAGTTGAAGAATCCTTAGAATGCCAGACTTCAAAAACCATTCATTGTTCAGGCTGATGCATCAGATGTTGGAATTGGATCACTACGTCGTATTGAAGCAGTACCCAGTTTCTCGTAACGTACGTCCGTAAAAAGCTGTTGAGTAGTAAGAAGACCTACTCTGTGTGATCGAACGAGAGTATTTTGCCATCATATTTGCCATCCAGAAATACAAAAACTACCTCTACGGGAAGGAGTTCATCATCCAGACGGACCATCAGCTACTTGCATACATCCAAAGGTGTGAAATAGACAGTGCGAGAATCATGTTGTACCTCCAGAACTACAGATTCTGCATTGAAACCATCAAGGAGACTGACAATGTTCAATTTTTTTATTTTGTTTTATTTGAATATATTTATAGCTAAATTATACTAAAAGAAACAGGTACCCAATTATTAACTCTGGAAATACGTAAATGTTACTTAATGTTAGTCAACACATATCAACAACTTCTGATCAAACCAAGCTACATACACAGATTACGCCTGATAAGTAAACCATTACATAATGTAGCTTATTTAATATACCCGTATTACTAGTAGAATGCAAAACTTTTAATATTGGATAAGGTACCATTATTTATTATAAAATTAATATTTAAACAGTCAGCAAATAAGAACATCATGCGGTGAACTTGCATAGTTATTCTCCATTCAACTACGAGAGATATTAACACCAACACGCAACGAATGTTTGACTTCCGTTGTTAATCAAAGAAGTTACATAAAGCTCTAAATAGTAACTACAACATTTTAATTATCTTAATTTAGTAGTCAAAACTGTTGGCACTCCATAATAATTATTATAATTACAGTTAAATATAAACCATCATGTATAGAAAAAACCTCGACTCACCCCATATGTTTAAGTTAAAATAATCTCACTACAACAACTTTTTTTTTCTCACAAAACATGGTTAACGAAAAATAAAAATAAAGCAATTTATTATGTATGACATCTTTTAATAGATGCTGCCATGAATCAGACATTAGTAACAAATTAATGTCTGAGGTTAGCAAGTATTATGGTGCACAATAATACACTTAACAATATCTACTCCTCAGGAGTGGAATTTTACATGTCCACGACAATGACTAGTGGAAAGAAATCTTCCCTGGCATCACTGATATTTAAACCTCAACTCTGTATTCTTTTTCACGGCAGAAGTTGTGACATATCTTTCTTAACGCAATGATAAACGAATATTAGTTCTTGTTTTATCAGTACTTAGGAAGTCATACTGTCGTATCTAGTTAGTATGATCAAGGAATACTTTTCTCAGTGTATCGTAGTTAGCAAATGGAACCTTTAATAAATGAACTTCATAGAAATACAATTATGTAAAAGTTTTGATAAGTATTTCGATGTCACCTTGCATAATTTTTTATATTATTCTTTGTGTAAATGATCTAATGTTTAATGTACATAATATATAACATTAATTGTAATATTAATATTTCATAGTCTTTTATTTTTTATCATTTGACATTATATACACGTGTATCATGGAATCAGTAAAAGGGTTCATACACTGAGCGGTGTTTAAAATATTCATAATTTGCATGGCCACTGATGAAACCGAATTTATTTCAAATACTCAATAGTCTACTGTCATAAGGTTTTTGGAGTGGAATATCATTCTTATGTCACACAGACTTATTCTCTACAAACTGTGTCTGTCTTTTTCGATTTGGAAGGGTGTCTAAGCATTGCTTAGTTGTGTAAAATCTTTACTCGTGAAAAATAATCCAAACGATAACTCAAATTTACTTATGATTATATTGCCACAACTTTTTGGGTCCAGGCTCTTTGTTAGATTGTGTATAAATGACACTTAGTCCCGAAAATTCGTGAAAAAAAAATTGTTTTTAAGTTAATTTCATTTACCACTTCGATATTTTTAACAAATAAAATGCTTCAACGTGGTAACTTCCAGTGGCACAACCGTTTTGTAAGATTATGTTAGTGAATGGATAAGCTAATGTCGCTGACATCATGCTGTTATATACAGTTGACTTCAAATATAACACCCTCTAATGTTTGCAGTCATCTTAGATGAGCCCCTGCGGCGGAACATATTCAGACATGTTCCAACCATCTTAGACAAGGAGGCGTCTTTCAATGGGCTTAGCTATCGCGGATTAATCCCATATCGATTTCAATACACACTGTGTCAGAAAATACCTCTCCATTACTAATCCATTTAGCCTAGTTTACTTGTATGAATTAGTTTCAATCAGTTTCATCACCACCTATTAGCAGTATTATTAATATTTTACTTCTACATTCTTAATTAAACTAAGATGGCTATAACGTTTATGAATATATTCTACCACCGCCACCTTCAGTAGACGAAACCATCTTAGAAGATAATATCGCTGTTTGTATAATCAAACGTCACATCAGCTGACCTTATGACATCATATCCGATTGGTCTCAAAGACTTTAACTTCAAAATCTTGGGACCAACCGAATGTGTGAGTCTCAGGGTTTAAAACTATATCTAATTCAAGGTTAAATGAACCTAGTCTTCCAGGATTATTACTCGAGTGGGCAATTGTCATTATTTTCAACACTTACACTATTGAATATGGTATGTTTCATCATCGTTTCTCTGTGAAAGTTTTCTTTAATTTTTAAACTGTTTCCTAAATCTCTAAAAAGGGCCATCGCAACGTTTTAATTAGCAATATATCTGACTTTGTATGGTCTCTATGTAAAAGTCGTCTTTATGATTATTGTTTATATTTTTATGGTAAACACTTCTATTGCTTTTACGTTACATTTTATTAAATATAAAAGTTAAGAATAATATATACCATGTATGGTCACAACTGCGTCCAATGCAAAATTTTTACCTTTCAGAAAAACTTTTAGTGCCTTTGAAAGTGCCAAATATTAAAATAAATCAACATTTATATAGGTTGTCAACATACCAAACTACATAACAATCTGCTCAACAGGAACTTAGCTATTGAATGGACTAAAACAAGTATAACAAACTAAAAACTTATTACCAGAAAAATAATAACAAATGTAAACTAGTCATACAAGGAATTGGTTTTGTGCGTATCTAGTTCAACCTACAAAGTTCGATGCATCCATTCTCAAGAATGATTCGTTTTTCATAAATATTTATCTATTTGTTTTCATAAAGGGAAGTAATAAATAGATATTAGTTCCATATGACTGCCATAATAGTGCACAAAGGTAATGAAGAATAAACACAAATATCTGTTACTTCGACTTCTGATGCTTCATACCAAGCAATAGTTAACATTTCTTACACCCAAAGATTTTGTTACACCTTCCTTCTCATGTCAAAGTGATAACTCAAACACAACAATTTAGATTGCTTGAGTGAGCTAGTAAATTATTCTAACATACTAACTCTTTGGGAAATTAATAAATGCGTTCAACTATCGACTTTCTGAGTGTTGTATTCCATATTGTTTTCTTAGTAGTGTTCGGTATTGACCTCAGTAAATCTCAATCGTATATTTAAAATTTTCTTTTAAATCGATCGTTACTGCACAACAATTTGCATATTTTACTATGTTGGTGTCACATATCAATGATTCAGTTCTTGTCAGTAGCACAAGAGTTGGTGTTGAGTGTTGTTGACTAACTGCCTGCCCTGTAATCTATAATTTCAAACAATTAATAAGAACCTCTAAATGAATGTAAAGACGAGAGGATAATAACATCAACTACACTATCATGAACCACGACAGTGGTTCATAATAGGGATCGCAAGTAATTGCACAAAACCCTAATAGAACGTTTGGGCAAAAAACACCTTAAACAGTAAAGATTCAGCTCAAATGTTTACTATTGACCGCTGCGGCTATATACATATAAAAATGCACAAAAAAGCACGCATGTTTGAGTAACAAGGAAAAGAAAAATCCGCTCAACACGGCCAGTTTGTAATTATTATTATTATCTTGCCAGTCTACAACAAAAAAGGCTTGATACATTGCACCCATACCTTTGTAGAACACTAAATAAGGTACCGCGAAGGTCATAGGGTATTGAAAAGTCGATTTCTTTCTTCTATATTTTACATAAGCTAAAAAATACCATAATTCTAGTATAACGATGTTATCATTACCCCCTGTAGTTAATTTTCTTATAAATATCTCGTGTTCCTTTAAAAACCTTAAGTACATGGCGAAACAGGAATTACCAGCCAATAACAGATGAACATTAGATGACTGTAACAGGTAGATGCTCAATGTTTTGTACACTATACATTCGATGTCTTTATGGAGCTAACCCGTATATTATGCATGAAGTGAAGAAGTAAAAAAATCAGTACACATGATATTAGATCTTATTACACATATTCGTAGAATAATTACCTTAAAAAAGGTACGAAGGTTTATTTAAAGCGATGTTTTAGACGTATATGTTTTATTTGGAAATGCTGCTTTTATACTGGTAAAGCTATATACACGCTTAGTGGGGGTTGTGTCTTAGTCCAAACATATATTTACCCATTGCTATGCATTATATTTTACAAATTTAGTTACATAGAAACTATAAATGCTCAATATATTCTCAAACAAATCTCTATGACAATCTCCAGTTGCAGCTTAACATTTGACATTTCGAACTAATGCGAGCAAATAATCAATAGCTACATTAAATCATCGTGAACTGTATCAGCTAGCTACTAGCTATGTTTATTATCATTGCAGTGTATAAAGTTAGCTACCATATAAAGTAGTACTTTGCCTATAGTTTAGCATAAAAGAGCCAGCAAAAAAAGATAAAATATGGGAATTTAAAAAATTGCAAATAGGGATCGTAAAAAAAAAGGTAAGCCGACATTATTTACTCAAGCTACAAATCCCTATTTTGACTCCTCCAAATGTAATTCTACGTAACAGCATGGAGCCAAAATAGGGGTTTCAAATTTGTGTAAATAATGTCGACAGCCTGACTTTTTTACGATCTCTACTTACAAGTTTTAAATTCTAAATTTTGTATTTATCTTGTATCTGCTATATTAGTGCCGACGAAACCTTTCGCCTAGTACTGGGAATCTTCAGGATGGCTGGGGTACGAGTTAGGGCGATCGACTCGCAATCTGTGGGTGGCGGGTTCAAATCCCCGTCACACTAAACATGCTCGTCCTTTCAGCCGTGGGGGGTGTTATAATATGACGGTCAATCCCACTATTCGTTGGTAAAAGAGTAGCCCAAGAGTTGGCGGTGGGTGGTGATGACTAGCTGCCTTTCCTCTTGTCTTTCACTACTAAATTAGGGATGGCTAGCGCAGATAGCCCTCATGTAGCTTTGTGCGAAATTCAAAACAAACCAACCAAACATAGTAGTGGTTGAGACGTTCTTTACAATAGCAAATCATTTGACATCAACTGTTATGGTGTGAGATAGATTAAATTAGTAAAATGTAATTTTTCATCAATTTTATTCGTGTCACAATACATCAGAATTAAGGTATGGACTTTCTTAAGTTATAGATATGTACTATACTAAGATAGTCTTTGTATAGCTTTGCGCGAAATTCTGAAACAGACAAAGAAGACGACTGATTGTACCATAGCAAAACTTCAGTTTCTTCAGTAGTTAGATACGAAAAGCTTTAAATTGTGTATTTTTTATTAATATAGTTTAAAAGTTTTAAAAAGAGAAATGTGCTTATATAAGATCGTTATTAATCAATGCATGGTATATTTAACAAATTTTAACTTCATCAACATAATAAAGATGCATAACTTTTAATGTTACTGACCTAGAAGTAGAACTGAATACAAATTAAGGGTTTTGTATAAGCTCTTTATTAACATAGTAAAATAGAATAAAAACAATGCAGATGTATAAATGTCTGTATCATTCAGGTTGAGTTGATAGTTATGTTATCGGTATGTATGCTTGTAATATATTTGTATGTATATATTGAACGATATAGAATACTCCAGTGTTTCTCAACCACCGATCCGTCACTTCTACTTTTCCGGTCCGTGGGATTTCACGAAAACAAACAAATAAGCAAAGACTGACAGAATATATTCATGTATAAGTTATAATTGTTCTTCGTTCTACTTACATTCTAATAGTCCGGGACAATTTAAGGAGGCAGCGAACCGGTCACTGGTGGCTAAAAGGTTGAGAAACGCTGAAATGTCGAGAGCGAAATTTCGGAAAACCATGGTGAACTGTTATCAATGAAAACGTCCATTCTTTAAGTTATGATATAAGCCTTCATGTAAAAGCAAGTGATTAATGTTGTATACGAATAACTTACTATAAAGATGAGCTATTATATGTGTGTGTTGGCATTCATCACCCAGTTGGCTTGCTCGATTATTTAATTTGTTTGTATCGTAACTAAAAACTGTTCGACGGTGTTTTAAGATTATTTACACAGAAGCTGGCTCCCAGCGACTTAGCAGTAAGTATATAGGCCTACGACGCTAAAATTCGGATTTCGATACCCGTATTTGTGGATTACGTAACTATAATATTTGTTTATAATGAGAAAGAAGTTATTGTTTCTCAGCATAAAGTACAGCCCCCCCCCCCCAGTGGCACAGCGGTATGTCTGCGGACTTACAAACAACGCTAGAATCCGGGTTTCGATACTCGTGGTGGGCAGAGCACAGATAGCCCATTGTGTAGCTTTGTGCATAATTACAAACAAACAAACATAAAGTACATCATAAATTTACAGTCTATACTAGGTTGATTTATTATTTGTTACATACGGTTAATTAAGATGTTACTTCCACATTGGCCAATTAAATACCTCAACCAGTAAGCTTTAAATATACATCAAATACGACAGAAAATACTTATTTGGTATTTTAATAACCAACTCATGACTCTCCACATATATATGATATATATCATTCTAAGCCAAGGAATGCTGTGATTTAGTCTAGAATTAGCACAAACAATATTCTACCAGTAACATTCAATAAGTACAGCAATTAAATTAGTTAATTAAAAAATCTGCATCATTGGGTGAGTAAGATGTGTAATTTAACGAAAGCACTATAGTGTATAGAACAGTTTTGGAATCAAGTAAATATATATTTTTTTACTATACTCGATAAATAATTACAATCACCTTTGGTCCTGTGATAAAGTTTGGGTTTTGAAGCTGGCGACCCGCGTTCGAGTCCGTGCTATATCTCAAAATATTCCATGCATTTTAAGCTGTGGGTGCATTACAAAAGTGTCAATGGTGGATAGTAATGTGCTGCTGTCTGGTTACCTTCATTATGATAAACATTTGAAAATTAGGGACGGTAGCAGATAACCTTATTAGCTTTGCCAAAATATAAAATGCAAATATTGTGACAGATATGCATAAAGCATCCAACGTATTTTATTGTAAGCTGCGTGTATGTGATGTGAAACAAATGAGATGAATAACGGAATCTTTAAGCATTTGCCAAGGTCCATGCCTAAGAAATTAAACAGTTACCCGTAACCCCACTGGACCGTTCTATATAACATACTACATTATAGGCATCTCAACTCACTTTGGAAATCAATTATATTTTAATTTCCTTATTTTTAACATTATACATTTAACATTTTAACAATAATGGAATCTTTAAGCATTTGCCAAGGTCCATGCCTAAGAAATTAAACAGTTACCCGTAACCCCACTGGACCGTTCTATATAACATACTACATTATAGGCATCTCAACTCACTTTGGAAATCAATTATATTTTAATTTCCTTATTTTTAACATTTCATTTGCGTTATATCATACAGTTTTACCTGTCCTTAGGAAGTGTCATGCTTGGAAAACTAGTAATTAAAATTATATAAAAAGAATCGCTGTCTCACTTAAAAGAAATGTTGATCACTTATTCATGGAAATTACAAATACGCACAAAAATATCCACTTAAATGTGTAACTGTTAACAATTTGATATCCAGGTCATATATTTTACCATTCTATAATTTTTTTTTATTAAACTTCCCTAATACATTTATTCAGAAATTTTGATTTTATGTTAAAATCCGCCAAATCACGTTTATAACTGTAGTTTTCGGTTTGTTTCTATAAGTTACGCGAATGTATGATTATTGTGTAAATACTAGTGTACTTTGGGTGTAAATAAAGAGTTCGAATATTACAATAAGTGTTAGCTAGGTAATGTGTTGCTTATTTTAGAAATACCTTCAACCACTACCTTGCCACTTTGTTCTTCTGGAGTCATTGACCGTAATCACGTAAGAGAGAGTCGTGAAAGCCTGGGAGGTGTTAATATATTTTCTTTTTAGTTGTTGATTCAGTTAGTAGGTTTGCGATTGTGTCTTTCATTGTTTTAACTGTGAGACAAACAAGAAAGTGACTTCTGATTTTATCATTAACTTCGGATCAAAGCAAGAACTAAAAATTAACCAGGCAATTAACAAAGAAAATTTATTCAACCGTTCTAACTTATAATGATTGGAATTGTATTGTTTCATCTATTGGGTATCCCTACTGTTAACGACATTATCGGCCATAATCCCAATAATGTTTCACAGATACGGACAGCGTAGGAGGTATAGGCTAGTCCTAAATGCATTTACTAAGCTAACAATTCAGAATAATCGTCGTAATAATAAATTAAAAATAATAGAATAAACAAAGTATATATACTGAACAATTTAACCAATACTGTTACGGAACTTAAATTATAGAAAAAAATTGAGTATAACTTTCTTACAAGACATATAAAATTGAAGTGTTTATGCAATATTACCAAACTGAGAAGAATAGGAGAAAACATCGTTCCCATTGTTAGAATAAAATCAGTTTCGTTCCCCTTTGTGAACAAAATCATGCGCATTGGAGAATGCTTCTAGAGTTAGACGACACTGACTGACTCAGCTACAGTCATACTGATTTTCTATGCTAAATATTATCTCCATCAAACATTTCTTAAGTTGGTTTTTGGTTTACTCGTTATGTTTGTTTATGAAAATTATATTTAAATCTTAATTTGATTTTATTACTGACTATGTTATCACAGAGGTAATAAAATTCCCGGTATAATTATGAGAGTACCAGTATAGAGTACATTATTTCATTGTATTTATGGAGTTCCCCTTGTTCAGCAGTTACCAATCGAGCACTGTGGGAAGTGGTTAAACTTCAAGTAGCAGGTTAGATTCGGCATGCAGATATTATTGCTAAAGGTCATACGAAGGATGTAAAACTTAGACGGCTGTAGTTACTGAAACATTTAAGAAGTGATGGGAATTCGCTAAATTCGTGAAACTCTGTAACAAACCTACTCGAAGGTTAAGAACAATAACTTGTAGTTTTTTTTAGATTAACTATGGTTACCGTATTCTGTAAACGTGCACAGTCTTTATCAGTTTATGGTAAACAAGTAGTTTGAGTAGTTGATGAAAGCATTTAACTAGCTAGGGATTAATCATTATCCTCAGCTAGTAGAACACTTGCTTTGCATACAAGAGGTACCGGGTTCAATTCTACGATTAGAAAATGATGAGTTACCATTGACGAATTGGTGATTCAGAATGGGCTTTTACCCAGATTCTGAGATTAGGCCCAAGAGTGAGCCTTGTTTATGTGAAATGAAAAAATACCGTAGGCAGTTGGTTTATGTAGTTAAAAAAAAAGTACTTTACTAAAAGCTGCTAGGAGGTCCAGTGCAGGATTAAGTTTGAATTGGCCCCTATGCCCATAAGATTGTGTAACTCATTGTGTCTTCTTTTTCATCGTTTGTTCATAGGGCCGTTAAGGTCTCATCATATAATGAAAATTTTATGTTTGAGCTGAATTATTAAAATATATAGCTATCCATAGAGATTATGAACCGTATATTATAGACAGAATTTATAATAAAAAACTGTGATAAATTACAGGTTTCATAATATACCAGACTGCAAATAATAAGTAAGGTTAATAAAGAAAGAATCTGTTTGCCATATATTCTGTCAACAAAAATAGGTTAGTTGTTCATGAAAAACACGACTTGTCTATTAGTCTTCCCTCCCCAATATCGTTAATGGTATTAAAGATACAGTTGAATTAAAGGATAAATATAGAGTATGTAAAAGCTCTTACAGTTGTGGCTTGAATTATATCAGACAGACAAGTAGAAATTTGAAGTTTCGAAACGAATTAATAAACACAAATATGCCATCGAAAAATTAAAAACTAGCTATTCGGCCTTGGCGGAGTATGTGACCAACTCTTCGCGTAACATTGAATGGGATAAGGTTTAAATACTTAAAGAAGTTAAGCTAAAAAACATATGAGAATCTTTAGAAATTGTTAAACATAAAATGATTTTAAATACAGATCTACGCCCAGGTGCCACAGAAGTGAATTTTTGGAAACCTATTCATACATTCGCTTGTATAAAAATGAAATTTCCCGTGTTTCTTCTGGTCTTCTCAAGATAGTGGAAATTTTTTCACCGAAACATGTAGAATTTTAATTATATAGAGTTTTTTATTGTATATTTTGCTTTCAACTTTATACAATAAATTATTGTGCATTTATAAACGTTTGAAATTCTTACTTATTTTATGTAACAGTTTTCCATGTTACTGCACTTAATAGTTGTCTATCATATGTGGGCACGAAAGGAAATATATTTAACACTTGTACATATTATTGTGCAGCAAATTTGATCTAAGTCCTATATCAAAAGAGATGAACATCATTTAAGATTCTAAATGCTTTTGCTCTACTTACTTTGAATAATCTAATTAAATTATCAAAGCTGTGATTATTATTATTTGCTATCGTTAGTATATGATAATTTCACTGGCTTTTGTAATCGGTTTTGTTTAAATCGGTTGCGGTCTGGCATGGCCTATTGGTTAGGAGCACTCGACTTGCAATCTGAGGGTCGCGGGTTCAAATCCCGTTCCCGAACATGCTCGCCCTTTCAGCCATGAGGGACCTTATAATTTGACGGTCAACGCCGCTATTCGTTAATAAAAAAGTAGATCAAGAGTTTACAGTGGATGATTTTGATTAGCTGACTTTCCTTTAGTAGGTTTTAAATAAGTATTATAATTACCTTTCAAGCTGGGTCTTAATAAATTTTCAGTATAACTTTCAAATGTATTGAGCTTTATAAAGCTTGGTGCGTTTACATATAATAATGAAACTTAATATATGTCCAACTCACAGCCCAGTTCAAAATTTGAACCTGTTTCTAAAGCGTAGAATATTTCGCAATGCATTCTTGTAGAATACCTTTATATTGCGCAAAAATATTTGCAGATTAGGTAGTGGCACTTTTTTCTGTTCAATATATAATTACGCATGGATAACGAGAATAAAACGGGATCATTTACTCTCGAAAACATATACATGTTTGTTTTTAAAACCACATTAGTTTAACAAATATATATAGGTCATGCTGTTTGTTGGTGATCGCTAAACAATGGCCACGTGAGTTGATGTACAGGCGCCAAGCATTTGGTGGACACCGCCGGTGAGTGTCTGCAGAGAACCCTGGAGCATGCGTCATGCAGTAAAATAATCAATATTGACGTCTGAGCTGCAAGTACTGCATAGTAGCTAGGACACAGTTAACTCACGTCGCATCACAGCACTATCAGAAGGGCCATGGTAACCATTTCTTTGAAAGAATCTGTTTATCTCTCTTCACATATTTTTCAAAACGACGTTATTACAAAGAAATATGAACCTTTGTCTTGAGTTCCCCTCGTTCTATATTTATAAAATATAGATGCGGTGATCCAACACCCCTTTTCCTACTGAAACGTTTTACCCATTTTTCTACCTCAAGCTTCTTGCCTGGAATTGTGCTAGCTGGTTGTCATGGTTACCGAAGATCAAAGACAGGTGGGTTTTCTCAGATTGTTGAAAAACCTGAAGTTATGGGTTCCTAAAATAAGTACCACTAGGTTAATGAACCCAAAATTTGCTGTTTTAGCGAATGCTCCTATTTCCAAGAGAAATATAAATCAGTTTGATACTTAGAAATAAACAAATACTAGTATATTATCATGTTGTGTAAAAATGTGTCTTTATAAATTTAATTCAAATGTCCTGCGAGTGATTTATGTGGTTGTTGTATCTATATTATTATTTTTAGGTTTTAAACTCTTCTCGATCCATGTAGTGAATTTTTTAAACATTTAACCAAAACTTCGAAAGTGATCAGATGAACATCTCTCCTATGATTTGCATGTAAAATATACACAGTTATTCGTTTGAGTATATATATATATACTAGGGCCCCAATTTTTATGCCGCAAAAAATAAAATAAAATAATGTGGCTAATAACTTGAAATTATGTGCCACAGAAATGCTAGTTATGCAGAAACTATAAAACTTATACAGTTAGTATGCGGTAAAATATTAAATTAAGTAAACTTTACCTCAATTAAAATTTAAGATGTTGTACATAAGTAATACAATTCAACCATCCACAGCAGTATAATAATTTTGTTATTATGAGTTAACAACAAGAAACACATTTCTACAGCTTAGAAATGTTTCGACAGGCCATAATAGGATTGTCTAGTCAGTAGACAATATTTGTCCCAGCTACAAGAAACAAACTAAGAGAAATGATATAAATCCTGTAATACTGACCTAGAATTGACTTTGCTAGGCCTAGAAATTCACACTTTACTTATGCATTCATATATGTAAATTACGTACACAAAAAAGTCGCTGCGGCGCAATTGGAAACCTAATTTCTCAAACAAATTTTAGCTAGTGGATGGGTTAAAATCATATCAAACATAAAT
>NW_013665610.1:439275-462634 GCF_000517525.1 Limulus polyphemus
GAGGTTGTTTTACTTTTGACCCCATGAAATCCTTAAAAAAGACCTAAAACATAAAAAATGAAAAGGAGTCTAGGCGTATTAGACCATATCAAGTTTAAAGTCAATCCTCCGGGAAATGAAGCAATGAAAGTCGATTAAAAAGTGTTTGGAAGAAGAAGAAAGGAAGATGTAACAATAGAAAAAAAGTATGTCTCTCTGCAGATAAGTAATGACATAATGATAAATGCACACACAAGCCTTTAGACATGATTTTCTAAATAAGTATTAGAATTTTATATATTAACCTGAAAGTCATATGGCAAAACCTGTTATGTGAATTAACTTGGTAATCATCTCTATATATAAGCGCGAATGTCTCTCTATCTCTCTCTGTGGGCCTGTCCCTTATGCAAGACCACATCTTTAAAGCTACAAACTCTAAACTCGGAGTACAGATACAACTTCGTGCGGGAACTAACATGGACTATGTGGCCACGGTTTCAGAGGCCGCATGTTGAAGCCAAAGTGACCAATATAGTAATTTTGGCAAACCCGATGACCAAATGGTCTCAAATTGAAAAGGCCGGATTTTTTGGTAATGTGTGATGAAGAGGGCTGGCTATTACTTGCGATTCTTCTCTGTGTGAGGACTTCTCCTAATTATTCTATTCAAAATCAATTATGTGTTAAAAAGATTTAAAAACTTCGTGGAGCCTTCATTTGTGTCTTTGCTCATTCTCTCTTTGCTCTTTCTCCCTCTCTCTACTCTTTTCCTACCTCTCTCTTTCTTCTGTCTCCCAGTGGGAAAGCGGTAAGTCTTCGGATTTACAATGCTCAAATCAGGGGTTCCATTCCCCTAGGTGGACACAGCAGATAGCCTAATGTGTCTTTGCTATAAGAAAAAAAACGCACACACTGTTTCTTCTACACACACATGCCTACTCTTTAACTATCTTTAAAAAAGGCTAGTGCTTTCTCTCGAACATGCACACAAACTCCCTCAACTAAATAGATATGTTTCAGCTATATCTTTTGCTTTGCTTTCGTGTACTCGCAAGAATAAGCTATACGATGACTTTACATAAACTTTTGGTATCGGCAAATTTTCATTTACCTTGTGTTGCAACGAGAAGAAAATAAATCAATTCTTCATTAAATGAAACTATAATAAAGTCGGAATACGCTGATAACGACACTTGACCACACAGCAGAAATCAGGACACCAAAGTAGGGTAGTTTGTTTGGGTAATTAGAAATGTCATGTAACGCACATGCTTTGATTAAAATAGCTTTAGCCATTTTTCCTTTTTTCACACATTGTTATTCTTATTGATTTTAATCAAAGGATTTAGTTAGGTAAAGAAATAATTTAGATTTTTTTTTATTTGAAAAAATTACGATGAAAATGGTTCATTTAATAAAAACAACTCAGGATATTTAAAATTAAAACCATTTTCATCAGAGCTACGCTGGATACTCTGCTAGTTCATAATAAATGGAGTTGAGTTGTATACATCTTTCAATTTTAAACTTCGAGGCAGAACTAAACTGTGGTCTATTAGTATCACTATTAGAAAGGTGTTGTGTGCTGTTTCCAAGTGTTTTGTTATTGCATACTTAGAAACATTAATACATCTAGACATCTCTACATGTTAGTTTGTAAATTATGTCAATATCTGGTACTTTTCCGTTATACCCCGCAATTTTAATAATTTTTTAAGATATATAAATACATGACTATATAAGTATAATATATATATATATATAAATATGCATTTTATTCATATAGTACAGTAAAATTCCATGATAAATTTCTAAAAATATATGAATAAGCATTGTATTCATATAGTGAAAACTTACCATTTGCGGGGTTTAACGGAAGAGTATCCAATATTTACTTATTTTCTCAATCTCCAATTAGCTATTTAAGTTTTAAGAGAAAAGGACAGGCGCAGCTGCTTATGTGCCACTTACACGTAATAGGCTTAATTCACATCATATATTTTTGAGAGTAATATATGTATATTTTTTATTTATCCTATAAAAATAAAGGATAACAAATTGCGCTTTTTCGCTGTAAAATTCAATTCAATAGTTAGAAAAATCAAACTTTGCATCACTTTTATTACATATCATATTTGAATTGTACTGTTTTGGCTCAGTTATTCATCAAAATAGTGTGTATTTTGAGTTTTTTGACGAAACTAAAACTCAAAATATATATGTGTATATATATACTTGTCACAATATTCAAACCTCATTCTGTGTAGCAGAAACAAAATTTATCAAGATATTTATACATGATGTAATAAAAAGTACACAGCAAAGAATTTGAACAAATTAGATTCTTGCAAAAATTCTAACTATGCTATACTCGTATATATAACTTAACATTATGGACAACAGTGACCATTTTATCCTTCGAGTTTGTCCCTGTACCTACACCTCAGAGAAAATGTAAGAATTTAAAACCTACTTTTATTTTACAGGAAATCGTTAATTTCTGTCTTTAATTCTAGTCAGTTATTTTTTCATGTTACTGATGGCAAATTATTCCATAAGCTAATCACTCTTATCCTAACAGTCTGTATTTTAACAGATAACTTGCAATGCAGTCAAAGTAATGTTAATAAAAAATATACAGCATATAGTTCAGACAAAACATAATCTATCAAAAACACGTTCATAAAAATTACATGTAAAATAGTGTGTTGCCATGTGCAGTCTATCCGTTAATTAACAATTCACAATCACTTTAATGTAATCATAATAACAGAGACTATGTGCTATACCAAGTCACAGGGAAGAGCATAAAACATATGTAATGACAGAAATATTTCCTGAGTAAATAACCATGTGTCATTTAAACCATACAGTTATGAATGTCTAGGTACTCATTGACATGACTTGCATTTAACATTCCTATCTGTAGTTTAAGGATAGTGCAAGTATTAGACTATCATCATCACATCCAGCATACTAGTTTCAAAGTTTTATGTCTTAAAAAGACGTATTTCATCAAAGCCATGAGTGTAAGCTTACTGAAGTGATTAAACAAATAATAATTTATTAAACAATGCTCATTCTCTAGTATTTGACACATATTTATGCAATGGACACTAATCCATCAAAATGCTTAAAATTATAATGGATAATGCAGCATTTTAAACATTTCTTATAATGCATCAGATGAACAATACCTTTCTTAGCCTTGCAACCATGACTTTAAACTTGTATTACATACCAGTTGTTTCATATGTTTACTCTACTCCTTTTTAGATTGTATGTAAGATGTGGGAGTCTGTGTTGTGTAAGATGTTACATGCAGTGTTGGTAGTTTTATATGTCGTATTGCATTTTTGTTTTGTGAACATTTTTTTAAAATCAAATAGCCCTTATTAACTTGTGAATGTGATGATGATGTTGGAGTATGGAATGTTTTTGGGTGATAGGATTTGCCTCGTTTAAAATTATAGTGAGAAGGCTCACTATAAATTCTCTGATGAAATTGTAACCATAGTTTGGTTACGTTGTAAGCTGAAATACCTTTCTTGCAGGAATAATTCTGAAACAATTACAAAGGTCTATTTTGGTTTACTTGTGAATATAAAGTGATTGGTTGATTAGTTGAAATGATTTAAATGTTTATATTAAGATGCAATGTACATTTTTCTTAGGACACTGTACCATGTTCTAAGTTATTTTTTACTCCCCTTGGTTAAATTAGACTACAGAATTGTGTTTTTGAATGTATTGAATACTTTTATAGTCCATAACTATAAAGATGTTGAGTACATGATGAAAAATAATTTTATGATTGGTTGATGATTTTAAAAAGACAAAGTTTACAAACCTTAATGGAAATATTCTGTGGTATGAAACAAAATGTTTGGTTTAGTTTAGTCAGTTATGTTTCTAAATGATACTATTGTTTTTAAAATTTTAGTTGCTAAAATATATTTCCAAAGTACAACAGCCTAAATTAATAAATCAAGCTTTAATATTGGTTTCCTCAACTATTTACACAGGGTTCTCAAAAAGTTCTTGCTGTAGGCCGTCTTTTTTTTTTATTAACATGTTAGTATTGTTCTTTGGACAGAGGGATGTTTGACATTGTATGATAAGCACGTGTTATAACATCTGGAATTTTCTCTGAAATTTTAAAACATTTTGAGCTGTTAAATAAATAGGAAGTTAGGTCACAGTAGATTATTTCTACTTTTTGAGTCTGTTACAGTAGATCATTGATTATTAAGTCTATTATCAAGTTATGTTTAGTCTAAAATAGGGACATAATGTAATTAATTAGCTTATTTCTGTGTTATTTGTGTTTGTGATGATCAAAGTATCAAAACTATGAGAAAGTGCTATACGTATAAGAGAGAATTAGCAAGAAAGATAAATTGTTGTATTAGCATCTTCTGTAAAGTGGGCTTATCAGTGAACATTAGTTATGCTAACTAGTAGAGCTTATAGTACAAGAAATAAAAACTTTTATTATCACTAAGTAGAATGGACCTTGCATTGTTAGAATATAAGAACCAGCCCATCAGTAGATACCATACAACAATATTATTGCTTTACAATGGATAGTATTAATTTTATTTATCATTAAACATGTGTAAAGATTTTATAAGAACACTATATTGTATATTTTCACATCAATAATATATATACAACAAACAGTCTTTTACCCTCATTAATATAGGTCTAGGTGTAATTATCTTTTTTATATCTTTATTTGTTCTCAAATGTGATTATTTTTCAAAATCCATATTTGTTAGCTACCTTTATAACAAAGTGCTTAACCTTAAGTGAAACCTTGGAGAACATTACACTTTTTTTACGTTTACTCTTCACACACACAGAATTGAGTGAAAACAATACCTCACTAGAGAGTGGGTGTATTTATAACATTTTACATACAAGGGGCCTGTTATTCAAATATGAGCTTTCCTTTTTCATCCCTCAGAGATCATTCTCCCATTCTAAGATTTGGGTTATCCTTAAAATGTGTTTAGAAAATATCTTGCTGTTAATTTTTACATTTTCATCCAACCTTTTCTTATATATACCCTTTTTGATTTCATAATTTACTGTTTCAACAACTCTTTGATATTCTTATAATCATTTGAATCTCCCATCATACAGCCAATTTAAACTTCTTAAATTTGTAATACTTTTTTTTTATATTTTATTCCATATACCCTTTGTGAACTAACCTGGATTTTTATATAAGGAATATGTCTTGTCTTGAATATCAAAAATTTTATTTAAGATTTTTTCACATTTGATTAGTATCTCCAATTAATTTCATTATTCAATTCACAACTGGTATTTTTTGTCAAATCCCTTCAAAATTTGTTTTCTTGAAATTTGTAACCAATTTTCATTATTCCTGATGTCCATATGCATTAAAGCATCAAATCTAATAGAGCAATGATCACTTGCACCCAGATACTCCCAAATCAGCACCCACTCAACTACTCCTGTAATTAGAAGTTAACAAATTTAAAATAGCATTATATCTAGTAGGTGAAGAAAACCATCCTGAATGGTTTATAACCATGGCTGAGTCTAACATTTTTCAATATTTTTGTCAAAATTAAAATCACCTATAAACATGGTCTTATTAACAAGTGAATTCTTTATCTCCAGTAGAGCTTCTCATTAATGCCAGTAGTTTCATTTGATGAGCTGTAATAAATTCAACTAAATACCTTCATTTCTTATATCCACTATCAGAAACCCAAACAGATTCTACCTCCTTGCTGTTCTTTGATATCCTCAATTCACATTTTACATATAAAGTGACTCCTCTCCTCTTTTTAGTATTCTATCTCTTTTAAAGAAACTATAATACTATAACCCAATATTTCAAAGAAATTCCTATCATCAAAATTGTCTACATTTAACTAGGTTTCACCTATTCCACTTACATAAAATCCTCTTTTCCGATCCGGTGCTCTAAAGTCATTTATTTTATTTCTAATACTTCTAGCGTTACAAAATAAAAGCTTAGCCTACCATTAAAACTACTTTTGTACTTTGTTCCTAGTCTATGCTTTTCTCTACATCTTCTTTTTTTATTATTATTCTGGCACTCGTCTAGTCCTAGTTTAAAGTTGCCCTTACAAACAAACCAGCCCATTCCCTATTTAAATGGTAACCATCTGTTTTAAAAAGGATCCATTTTCTTATCAGACTGATCCCAAAAGTCTAACCAGCCAATCTACTTGTCCTTATATATTAACCTAACCTTAGCATTCAGTTTCAGTTAAGTACTTATAATTTCATACCCACAATTAAGTTTTGGCTCTTTTATTTAAATATCTTTTATCAACCTCCTCTACTTCTCGATCAATTCCTCTGACCTACCCTTTCATAAATATTTAGCTCCTGTATGCTCAAGAAGGCTGCACCACTGCTGACACTCTTCAATATATTACTTATTCTGTCAGCTATATCCTTCACCCATGCCCCAAGATAGCATAATCTAATTTTGTTCCATAGTTGCTCTAAATGACAATCCTATATTTGTGCCATATCAAAGAATTACCTATAACTATAACCTCATATTTTTCATTCTCAAACTTATCTGTCCCTTTTTATTTTCTTTCCCTCCCATAGTTCCTCATCTGTACATGCTAAAGGCTGTAATTTTTAACATTACTTAATACAATTAAATCCACTACTTCTAGCTAGCCCTATTTGTGCTATTTCTATAAGTGTGATTGTATATGTATGGACTAAATAGAAAAGGAGCTAAGTGTTAAAATATATATATGTTTAGAGCTAAACAGTAACTCATTATTCCTTATTAATAGAAACATTGGTTGTAACTTTTAGAAACCTGGATGCTGGTTTGTTCTTTAGAAAATTTACTTTTTTATTGATCATTCAATTCTAAAATGATATATCAACATTTTCATGGGATTTTTATCGGCATTTTTATTTAATATTTATGCTAAGTGTGAGTATTCTTGATGGGTTAAATGTTATTTACAGAAGTTATATTCTATTCTTGATAAATACATGTAATTTATCTAATCTTGTTTTTTGCTTTCTTTAATCTGATGTTTCAGGCTGATATCAGTGCTAGCTTTTTGCGAGCAGCCAGGGCAGGAAATCTAGAAAAGGTTTTAGAGTTTTTGAAGGGAAGTATTGACATCAATACCAGTAATGCTGTAAGTTGGCATCTTTTCATTAAGTTCAGTAAATTAGTAGTTTTTATTGTTATAGTTTTTACTGTAAATAAAGATATTGATGTGACTAAGATACACAAAACATGGTTAAACAGTCTTTTTTTCCTACAATTGAAAAATTGAAAGCACTAAGTAGATAATTGTTAGTCATACACATAGATATATATATGCTCACATACTTAAAAATATGATGTTGTGTTTTGGATATATTGAAATGTTTATGAGTTAGCAAATAATGCTTACATTTTCCTTACCTGAAAATTTATTTCCAATGGATAATTACCTCTCTGTTCACAGTAGCTATTTCTTGCACACCTGCTGTTGAGGTTTTGTGCATACCACTAGCCTTGAACTATAGGGCAATAACCAGACTGTATTGTGTGGAATGTGTTCTGTTGTACTAGTTAATGACCATACCTACAGGGATGGGGTCTAAGGTGTCTTCCTCCCTACCAAGCAGAATACTACTTTGCCTAATTTGGCTAATCAAAATCACTTGGAAATTAACATACAATATAATAAGAGGTGACCTGCACTACAATGACATGGAAACTCCTGCCCTACCTTCCATCATATTGTGCTGCCCACTCGGACTCTTTCCAGAGGGATCACACAACCAATGAGGAACTCTCCAAGTTAACCACCCCCAGTGGCTAGGAACTGGGAAAGGCAAGGGTCTCTTGTGCTCCACTTGAAGACCAAGGGATTCACAGTGATTAGAATCTGAGGGGGGACCAGAACTGATCAGAAGTAACCACTGCAAAGGATTTTTACAGAAGAAATTGTAATAGGTTACCACAAAACCTATTTTGAAAAGCTGGGATGTGGGAGGCAAGAAAGTGGGTAGGCACTCCCCCAGTGTTGCCTTTTTCCATGGTAGTCCATGAAAGGCATGGGAATGGACATATATGGATATATATACCACCATATTTGTTCTATGGAAACCCTCATCTCAATAGTGTGCATCTAGGAACCAATGCAAGCGGGCTTAGCGCTTTCTGTTACCTCTAACTCAATAGAGATTTAAGGAAGTAATATACCCTGTGAGGCAACATCTATTACTGGTTGTTTCTGAGATGGAGATGAGACAATTATTAAAAGTGGGTAAAGAGATATATGAGTTACTTACCACATTAAAATTGGCAAGTAGACTGAAGAATGGCAACTGAAGGGAGAAGTCTAGATATAGATGAAATGCCAGATGAAGAAAGTATGTTGAGTATTGTTCACATCCCTGTCTGTAAGATTTTGTCCGGTGTTTGCCAATGGAGCAAAACCAGAGAGTGAGTCAAGGGATGATTCTGATGAGAAGTGATGTGATTGAGTCTGTGAGTATCATCCTCAAGGGAAGAACAAGTGAACTGGATGAAGTTCTGAATCCAACCAGTAAGTGTAGTGGACTAAAGATCTCTGGATGAGGAAGGATCATACAGCAAGTATAGGTAAATAGAGGCATTTAGGAAAGGGAGCCATGTTTGTCAAGTAACACCTGAACTAGGCACAAAAATAACCTGGGTAAAAACTATCATTGTGGTCAGAAAACTATGAAAAAGAAATTGGAGGAAAGGACGTGTCTCCCTCTCAAGTCATTCATATAGGGAAGGGAACAGCAGTCAGGGAAAAGAAAAGTAAGATTTGAGGAACAAGAGTACAGGAGGCATTTTAGGCATAAATATCAGAATAGTGCAACCTCAAGCCAGAAGATTAAGGAAAGGTTACAGGATGAAAAAGTGGCCAAGGGTTCAAATTGGATCTGGGTGAGAGTGTATAAAACTACAGGAAGGTCACAACCAAGCAAATGAACTGAATGAAGAGAAAAAAGAAAGAAGGAAGAACTGTAACAAAGAAGAAAAACAGAACCATGACAAAAAGGCAAAAGATGTAGATTGACAACCTCTGGTCAAACAGCATGACAAAGAAGTCCAAATGGTGGACAACAGAATATAGCTGAGGAGCAGAGAGTGTCAGATGGACCTGTGGTGATAAAAATGGCAGTTGCATTGGGGAACAGAGAGAGTGGAAGGAAAGATCTAGTGGAACAAAAGAAGAGCAACACAATATGAGAAACTGTGTTTTGAGTAAGGAATGAACAACTCCACACATAAAGGCTAAGGTACAACACTCCTGGATGAAAGGCTAATATAAAAGGTTGGAGCATGAAGAACCTTGATGATGGAAGAAGAGGTGCCTAAAATGGCAATTGGTAGAGAAGAGGGAACCAAGACAGAGCTGTTCAGTAAGGAGCTACTAACAGGACTCAACAAGGATTGTTGTGGAACATTGCCAAGACATGTGGGGGAATGCAGATAGCAGGGAACACATACAAAAAAGAAGATACCAATACAGGCTATCTGTGTCCACAGCTAGAACAGGTGGTTGTAGAATTGAAGACTAAAGTAGCTAAGGTAACCACACACTCCATGACTTATAGATGAAATGGCGTGAAGAGAAAAGTTTTTTGAGATGGATCAAATATAGAGTCAGAGTCGAGAACAATCAAGAAAATAAGCCCAGCCATTTCAAATGAACAACCTGTAAGAGGAAAAGGAATATGGCCCTAAAAGTGGTCTACCAAGTAGAAGCAAAAATAGCCAAACATCCAGAAAGGAATGAAAACAAAGCTGAGCCTGAGGATGTGGCAAGCAAAGCCTTCATTACCTGGATGAAGACATTAGACATAAAAGCCATGCCAAAGGGTACAGAGTGAAACTGGTAAAGCATATCATGGTGGACAAACTGAAGGAAATGCCATGATGATGGGGCTGTTGGAAGAAAGGCATTTGAGACGTGAACCATCTTCATGCAAAGGCCAGGGAAAAAAAAAAACTATGAAGAGAAAGAAACCCCATCATCAGAAACTGAGGAGTCATCAGAAGTGACTCAGAGTAAAAGTATGATGAGGGGATGTCAGTCCCCAGTGTTCATTAGGATTATGAAGAGACAGGAACAGTAACCCAAAGAGGTGCAAGTCACTCTATGGCATTCAAAACTAAGAACACCAAGATGGTGGAAGTGTTGAGGATTGGAAGGTGGAGGAAAATCAATGAGGAAAGAGAAGTGAAGAGAGAGACAGTAGATAAGAACTTGAGTAACCCAATGGTCAACCACTAAGGGAACCCACAGTTTAACAAAGAAGTAAAGAAGTGCCCCCATAGGACCCGAGCTAAATGTGTACAAAGATAAGTAGTCATTGGTGTGATAGACAAAAGCTAACTCTCCAGGAGGGGGGAACAGCGAGAGAAGGTAGAGGGGTGGGGAGTCAAAATGTGAAAGGATGAGGATACATGAGCCAAGAAACATGAGGGAATGCACAGGAATGGGCAAGAGGGGAAACTAAAGAAGTGAGAGAAGACTGATGACAATGATCTTCTGCCTGTGGCAAATGAGTGTAGTTAGATAAAAGTCACATAGGGAGGATTAAGGAAGGTAAGTGATAGAGAAAGTGGTGACATGTTTGAACAGATCTTAACTACACAGGAACCATGTAATGAAAGAGAGAGCCAAAGACAAGGCCTTGGACCAACTACGGAAAATTTCTGACCAGAGATACCCCCAAAAAACTATCTGAATCACACTGGAGAATCTCAGATAGGAGATAAGGGGAAAATGGATAGCTAAGGATAAAGCAAAGAGAAGATATTCTGAAATACTAGAGACAAAGGGTCAACACCTCAGCAGGCAGAAAGGATTCGAGGGATTGATGATCCAAGAAAGCAGAAGGGGAGTGACCATAACCATGTTAAAGGAATCATGGCAATGAAGAGGATGAGGTGTGGAAGAGTGGGAATTATGCTGAGGCAAAAAGAATAAAACTAGAGCATGGAAGCATGGAATAAAGATTGTGAAGAAACACAGAACATAGGAGAAAGGGAAAGAGAGATAGAGAGAGATCGTTTTTTCCTCAACAGAGACCAGTGAGGCCAGATCAAAACCAGCCAGCATAAATAACTGGACAAAAATGTTAACATCATAATTTGGCTCAGTAATGGAGGATGCACAGGAAGTAGAACTGGGAAGGAAGGCAAAATCCATGAAATGATAAAAACTGGTGGTAACATCTTCCACAAACAAAGAACCTCCACCAGTCATAAACAATTGTAGAAGTTCTAAGGAGTTTTAAGACATTAAGTTGTATGTATCTCGAGTTATTAGAGGAAATTAACTAGTCTTATTCCAGATGAAATTTGAGCTTCATGAACAGAGCTAGAACCTTGTGAGGACAAAGCCATAGAAACATGAGAGTTCATAGTGTACAACTGCTATGATGCTTTATTTTATTAATATATGCAACAACACTTTTGTACAGGTTTGTGGAAGTAGGAGAACTATAGAAGAAAGACTCATGGTTTGGCAAAGTAATTAGATTATGGGCCTAGAAAGTTGAGTTTAGAAACATACAGAAACCACTTAATGCATGAAAATGTTTGAAGTACAGGCAGGTGTATATAGAATAATTTCCATGAGCAGGATGGAAAACAAAATTAAAGGTAACCCTAACACAGCTTGTACTTTACCACTGTTCAGAGATGAACAGAAGTGATAAATGA
The DNA here is from genome assembly GCF_000517525.1 of Limulus polyphemus. Classification (NCBI taxonomy): domain Eukaryota; kingdom Metazoa; phylum Arthropoda; class Merostomata; order Xiphosura; family Limulidae; genus Limulus; species Limulus polyphemus. The sequence goes on from NW_013665610.1 coordinate 451,007, forward strand.
AACTATAAGTCTCACAAAATTCAAAAATGAAGAACAGGCATGCACTGAAAGAGAAAATAGTCAGAGAAACAGTAACTATAATTTTAAAGATTACTACATCAAATCAGTTACAAAAGTTGCACAGAATCTCAGATTGAAGAGCAGAATTAAATGCATCTGTTAACAGCAGTGCAGGGTTTAAGAATGACATTCATCTTGAGTGCAAGTGCTCATGGGGATCTAGTGTGCAGGGAGGATATGTTGCCATCCTATTGGTAGAGGGCTATTGCCACATGATGATTACATTTTTGTTTTGTAGATTGATCATATATTTAGTTTTGATACTATTTGTTTAACATTTAACATATTGTAACTGTTTATTGTAGGGGTAAATAATTACCTTAAATATATTGTCTTCACTATCTTATTAAACAACTAAAAGATGCCAGGGAGGTAAATAACTGTGTAATATTCTAACATCATTCTGTATCTTAAAGTTTATGGAGGATGCAGTATAAGGTTATTATTGGATATATATTTCAATTAAACTTCAAACTATCAAGTGAATCTATAAAAGTAATATGCTTAGTATTAAATATTCATGGTTTTTCCTATAGTGATGTTACCATCCTAAGTAGTTTAATAACCACAGAATTGGTCTTCTTTAATCATAGAATACAGTTATTATTTCAGTTTTTCACTGTTGCATCTACACATAATTTGCTTATTTCTCTTTCTCAGAATGGGTTAAATGCATTGCACCTTGCCTCTAAGGAAGGTCATGTGAACATTGTTAGTGAGCTGCTAAAGCGAGGAGCCAATGTCAATGCTGCTACAAAAGTATGTTAACTTATTGAAATAAATGTAGTGATAAATCTTGTGAAAAATGTGTTTACATGAAGGCCATTTTTTTTAAGTATTTCTTTTCTTAAATATTTTTCTTACAAAGTTAAAATGGAATAACCTCAAAAAGACATAAAAAATGTATAGGGAAAAAATAACACTCCTATAATTAATTTACATAAAGAAAGAGGACAGTTTTAAGTGGTCTTGCCACTAAAATTAAACTATTTATTATATGAGAATATAATGTGTTTCAGAAACATGTTATTAAAAATACAGTGACAGTCTAAATGTTGTATCGTTTATCTGTTTACTATACCTAGAATAGACAGAGATCTTTTTGCATCTTTTTTTCAGTTGATACAACTGCATTTTTTATTAAACCAAGTATTTAGCAAACTTCATTCCATACTATTTCCAAACAAGAGAAAATTGTCAATAATTACCAATAACTTCTAATCAAAGTAAGCTAACTGTATAGACTAGAAGTAAAATGCAATGTAACTTTTTAATTCAATGAAGCTAATCCTGCATAAAATACTGACTAGAAGTATATAATGTCATAAATTAAAACACAAAGAAAACTAAAACTTATACTCATTAGAATGCATTTATTCATTCTGTTCGATACAATATTTTATTTTTTTATAATCCATCTGTAGAAGAGAAGTAATCATATCTTATTAATTTATTCATTAGAACAACCGATATAACCCTATTTGAACAATTTAATATTACTCTTGAAATAAAATATTTGGTGTCCATGAAAAATATTTTGAAAATTTCTAAACTGTATCAGTAATTTTAAATGAAGTCAACAGATATAAATTGATTGTAAGTAAAAACATTTTTTGTAATTTTTCCTGGAGGGAAACAATTTTAATATTATATTATTTTTGAATGAATAGATTTTATATTTCTTCCTTGTTTAATGATAAAAGATGTATATATGTGTTTTCTTGTGTTTTAAGTACATGTAATGTTGACAGTAAATTTGTTTTTAGTAATTTGCATAATATATTTGTTGCATTTAAAAAATTGAATGTTATAGTGGAAGTATTTAATGGGAAAATTTTTCTAATTTTTTAATTACTAACACTATTTAATAGTCTTTATTCTACATGTATATTTAGTTGATGCCTATGTGATACATAATCGATAATAAAACTCAAAGGTTTTATTGTGTGATAAACTAATTTGATAGTTTTTACATGCTTACACATTCCATATCTTAATCTCATACTTTCTGGCTTCTAAGAAGTTTTTTCTTTTCTGTTGAGAAAATCATTTACCACTTTTGGATAACAATACCTTTGCCAGATGTAATTTGCAGACGTGGCAGCCAAACATATCTGATATGCCAATGACAAACTAAAATAGCTGTGTGTACATATGAGTCACTTTAAATGTGTTATCAAATAAAAACTTTTGCAGTTCTAAGTTTTTAGATTTTTCTCTTGCAGGAAGAATGTTGTGCTAGTTAAGAAATGGTCTGAATGTATTAATTCCCATGATCTTCCTCGGTGTATCACATTTTTACAACATATTTAAACATTATTAGGAATCTTTTTAAGACGAGATATCTGTAGAGGGTCCAATAAAATGCATGTTTGTGTCACCTGACTTCTTGCCACTGAGGCGTATCCTCTGGGATTTTATAGATCCCTGTACAATGTATCATAATCAGGAATGTAGCTTAAAGAAGAATATTAAATATACCTGGAGACCTTAGAAGGGGTTTTAGCTATTTTTATATTTATCATATTAATGCAAGCTATACCCAAGAAGAGTGGAAGTTTCAATACATGCTTGTATAAGGTAGTTGAATTGTTGGAAAATATGTGATTCACTGTTTCTGGATTACCTTTCATATTACAAGTAAAAGTTACTTATAATAATCTTTGTTTTTCAATTATTACCAACAATTTGTGGTTGTGTATCCTATAGAAAGGGAATACAGCTCTACACATAGCCTCCCTAGCAGGCCAGGAAGCAGTAGTAAAACTTCTGGTGCAGAGTGGGGCTAATGTGAATGTTCAGTCTCAGAATGGCTTCACTCCCCTTTACATGGCTGCCCAAGAAAACCATCACAGTGTTGTTTGCTTCTTACTCACCAGTGGTGCAAATCAGAGCCTTGCAACAGAGGTGTGTGAAACAATTTTTTTTTTCTTGTAAAAGTCTTTTGTGGATGATTTCTTAATTATGATGACATACATTTAGGTTACTCATTGCAATAGAATATTGATGATAAAAAATATAAAAAATTGGTTAGAATACTTGAACCAGTTAAAGAACAGTGTCAATAGTTCCATTCTAAAGATATATGTATAGCAAAGAGAAATAGCTAAAGTCCATCTATTTTCTACACCCATAATTCTCTATAAAGCCTTCAAAAATGTGGTAATTCAAGAATAAACCTAGTTCACAGTCACTTTATCCCTGCAAGAACAAGAGGTTCATGAATCTAACTTGCAAAAGGACAGGTGAAAAAAAAAGAGACAAGCCATGGTGATGAGGTCAAAACCAAAATAAAAATCTTATTTTAGAAAATTAATTCTGTTGTTACTGACCATTGGTAGTTGTAGGACTGTTACAAATATAGCCAGTTAAATGTAAATAAATGAAGAGAGTTAAACTGCATTTAAATGGAGAAAACAGAATAAAGCAGCACTGGATGTTTTATGACCAGATGGACTGCACTTGACATAATGCAATGTATACCAAAGGGCTTCCCCCAGATGTTTTTCTGTGGTGTCCAACAGTATTGAAAGAGCTGAGAGATTATCATAATACTTTCTTCAAAAGTCGCTATCAGTATTGAAACAATATCAGTTAAATGATTATGTTTTGAGTTGTAGAATAATTTGTTTTATATATACAGAAACAAATATATTGAACTGGATTGGTTATTTGAAATAACAAAGTTATTGAAATATTTGAGGTTAATTAACTATGTGGCATATACCTTGTTAGCTTGCTCAATTTTTTTATTATAAAGGATTTGGATAGGGACTAGTTATAGTAAATTTTAGTTTTTGGAAATGGTGAATTTTTATGTGGTTTTAATTATTCCTAATATTTCCATAACAAGATCAAAATCATTTTTATTCTTTAGGATGGTTTTACTCCACTTGCAGTATCTCTTCAGCAAGGTCATGACAAAGTTGTGACAGTACTACTTGAGAATGATGCCAAGGGAAGAGTTCGTCTTCCAGCCCTCCACATTGCTGCTAAAAAAGATGACTGCAAAGCAGCTGCATTACTTCTTCAAAATGATCACAATCCAGATGTGACTTCAAAGGTATTGTATTTTTATTTGGTTAGATGTCATACAGTACCTGTTCAAACATATAACATGTTAAACAGTGTAGAACTGACTTAAGTTCTTTTAGGATTAGAGATATTTCAGCATTTTTATTAAACCATCCAATAAAAGTTTGCATCTCATTGTCTGTGAGTGTTTTTATCTTTGTATGTTGCCCTTATTAGGAAATGTTTCATCCAGAGAACTTCCTAATGTGCATCACACAAGTATTGTTATATAAGTTATACACTCGATAAATTATCCTGTTAAAACTAATTTTCTGATCTGAGTTGAGAATTGGTTTGTAATTTTGCTACTAGAACTTCTTTGCAATACCTTTGTTATATACATAAATTCAAACCAGTCATAAATTAGTATCAAAAACTGGATGCCAACAGATGGCCTAATTAAATCTACATTAAAAGTTTGAAAGGATTGAGCTAGCATGATCAACAGATAAAGAGAAGATGTAAAAGTGAAACATTTACTTATTTGGTGTCATAGTCATTACAGAATATAAATTTGTGTAAAACGAAAAATTCCAAATTTTTCATCTTTTTGTGTATAACTGTAATAGAATAATATATTCATTCATATTTGATAGTGTACAAATATAAATTCAATAAAACTTTAATGTTGTTTCAAGTTGCATGACAGTTCATATACATTTTCAGTTGCACTGCTGCTGTTATTTGAAGAGAGAAAATTTGCTAGTAAAAGCTCATAATATTTGAATGATGTCTATATAACATACAGAAGAAATTGTATTGAATACCTAATTATTTTCATACACTGATTGAAATTTTTACTTTTTTGTTCAGAAATATTTGTATTGACTGTTTGCTGTTATGTGACATTTATATCAACATTTTAACAGTATTTTACATTTCAAAAAACAATCCTTCATATGTTACACCAGGTATTAAAAGTTCTAAAATTTGAATTTACTTAAAATTTTCAGAGTGGTTTCACACCACTTCATATTGCTGCTCATTACGGTAATGACAATATTGGACGTCTTCTACTTGAGAAAGGTGCCAAGGTTAATTATGTTGCCAAGGTATTATGAATCATATATATGTATTTGGATATACATACTTTATTTATTAATAGATGGAATCTCACAAACCTTCTTATACTGAAATCATAGACTAATTTTCTGTGAAATATCTAATATGTAGCACACTAATGCATGTTGAATTATAAGCTTGAAAGATTTTTTATTAGAACAAATATATTTAGCTTGAAAATATATGTCAGTGGAAATAAATACAAAAACCATTATTTTTCTATATAAACTATATATGTGTGAGTGTTTTTGTGCATATAAATGTGTTTATTGCTTCATATTAAAATATAATTGAAGTTACCTGCTTGGAACTTGAGTCAGATAACATAATAGAAGTATCATTGGATTCAGAGCACTAATGTGAGTCAAGTTGCAAGGGATTCATTTCAAGTTTCGGAAGATTTCCTAAAAATCCTGAACTGTTATATATGAGAGTTATTAATGAATCTCTTTAAAATGATATTTGCTATATTAGTGAGAGCTTTATAACTGATAAATATATCATGAAAACAAATAGAAAGTAGCCTTAGCTCAGATTATTAATTAAAATATTAACAGAAACGTATAAAAAAATTCACACAATTTTTGTGGTATTTTTTATCCTTTAGAACAATAAGTGTAGTGTATATGTAATTTTAGGTTGGGTAAGGCTAGCCTCTTTGCATTAGCAAGTATAATGTTAACTTTCTAAGATGTCTTTATAAGAAATTGAATAACATAACACTGTTAAGATAAAGTTTCACCTCTGTAAAGTATGTGCAATAATTGTTGATGGTAAGGGTAGTAAAAATATAAAAATATTATGTTAAGAATATTAGCTTAGAAAATCCCTTTCTCCTTTTCTGTGTTTCAGCATCAAATAACTCCCCTCCATGTAGCATCAAAATGGGGTAAATCAAATATGGTGATATTACTTATAGAAAAAGGGGCCCAAATTGATGCCCTCACCAAGGTAGGATAATATTTTATCATAATAACATTTTCTCTTATTTGTTCAATTACAGAATTTCCTTTTAAATTATGAGCCTTATGAATTTTCATCAAATCACTTATAATTAGCTTGTTACACAATTACTTAATACAAATGTTTTATACTGCCTACATATATGAAATAAAAACAAACTATAATTATGGAGGAAAACAGCTTCCAAGAAGATACAGATTAGAACTTTTCGTTTTGTAATGTATAATTCTTTAAGCTTAAACTTAACTATTAGGGTAAGGTAAATAATGTGATGTTTACAGTACGGATGTGTGTGACACACATACCATACATTGTTTAACAGCAACACATTTAAATAGTAAAATTTGAAAACAAATTACAACAATTCATGTCTAATATAAATTTAAGAAGTTATAGATTAATTCAAATAAACATTTCACAGAATAAAGACTCATAAAGTTATGTGTAACAAATTATCAAATACAGTTCATGTTCATGCCCATAGTTGGTCCACTCTTAATCTTTCTTATCATTAGAGTTTCCATTAATGTCTCTTGTAATCAAGGTTCTTTTCCAAATGTAGGAGGTAACTGAGTTTCATTCCATTACATGGGCTTTCATATTATTCTCAGCATGGTTGATAACAGCTGATTTGAAAAAAAAAAGCAATAATAATAAAAATAATAAGCAGTAAATGTCAATATTAGACATAATAATAGTGTATTAAGATAATTTTTTGGTTCAGAATATTGATATTTTATACTTACATTGCAAAGCTAGGTTGAAATGGGTGGTTTTATAAAATTTAAGTAGAGTGAATATTTATGAAGTATTTATATGGCTACTCTATGCCCCCCAATGGCATAGCACTATGTCTACGGACTTACAATGCTGGAAACCAAGTTTTGAAACCCGTGGTAGGCAGAGCACAGATAGCCCATTGTGTAGCTTTGTGCATAATTTCAAACAAACAAACAAGCTAGTCAATGTTTGAGTTGTTAAATAAGAAACACTTTCTTATATTATGAATAAACTATAAGATAGCAAAAATATTTTCATAATACTTATTCTGCCTTTTGGTAATATATAATTAGTTATTAAAACTTAACAAAGTTTGCTTAGCAAGGTTTAAATTGCTAGAGGAATGCTGGATTTCTACCAGTCTTATATTTTGCACATACAGTTGTGGCCACTATAATTCAATAAAAGTAATTTAGTTCAATTACAAGTATTTATAAACATTTATCTAAAACACAGTGTAATATAAGTACAATATTATAAAAACAATTGTATTATATTAAGAACACTTGTTGAGTTCTCTCATCTTTGCGAGGAGATTAATTGAGTACTCAGCAGGAAAGCCATAGACAGTTTGAAATGTTAGTTTCTTTTAACATAGGACTCATAGTCACTTCTTTCTGTTGAAAATAGAAATATCAAAAGAGACATTTCTTTTTTTTTTGACTAAAGATGTTTTATAATTCCAGTTGCCCAGATGTTCAATTTGAATATTTTAGCTACAAAATAATTTTAAGGTTTTTTTTTTATGGTTTATCTTTCAAAGTATTAATGTTTTCATTCAATTTCCTAAATTGTAAAAATATTGGAAATTTTGTGTTTGTAGTTATCAGTTAAATCAGAATCCATTATTTCATAATATGAAAATATGAGGTACTGTGTTCTAACTTCTTGTTTGTATAAATGTTGGAGGTATCCCATACTCTACAAAATTTTAAAAATTCAGAAAACAGCTATAATGGAATAGAAAAAATATATAAAAGTTAAAAACAATGTTCACCACTGTTAACATGGCATCATCAAAATATGTATTCAATGTAGTCCAAAAGCTTGTTGCCTTGGAGAAGTATAATAATTATATTTCACTTTATCTGCCTCAGATTAATGTAAGAGTACAAAATATGAATGTGAACAGTATGCAGGTATGGCACACAAAGGACCCATAAGTTTTGATACTGTAAGTTCATTATCTACTCAGACAAGAATTAAGTGTGAAGCAACTAGTTTTTAGGTTGCCTTGCAGACAATTATTGTATTGATCAGAGATGGGAAATATTTTGAAACTCTAACTTTAAACATAATAAATAAAATCTGATCATTGATAGAAATTCTTTATAATTTTAATATTTTAGAAAAGTTTCATTGTATTTGTTGTTCTAATTTTTTGTTTGTTCTAATTCCTTGTTGAGACTTGATAGCTAAAAACATCTTTATTTTTTTTATTTCCAAAAATATGATTCTTTCTAACAGAATTGTCGTAAAAATTATTTATCATTTAGTTTATCTCAATGGTTGTTTTATTTGACTTGATTAGTTTTAATTCCTGCATGGTGGTAAGTTTCAGGGAATTTGATGCCAAAACTTCATGGTTTGATCTCTGTGTTGGACACAGCACAGATAGCTCATTGTGTGGCTTGTCACTAAAATAGTCAATATATGTTACTTTTATAGTTCAGAAAAATTAGTCATTACACATACTTAATGATTTTTCTATACTATAGATATATTGTGGAGCAATTTGCAAAATTTTAATTCTTTTCATTTTGTAGGATGGTCTAACACCGTTACATTGTGCTGCTCGCAGTGGCCATGATCATGTTGTAGATTTATTGCTTGAAAGAGGTGCTCCAGTTACAGCAAAAACAAAGGTTAAGTAAAATTTGTGTGAACAAAATATTTATTTAAAGTTTAAAATTTATGTACAATACATAATGAAATTTCTTATATTAAAATGTTATGTAGCTGATAAAAGTTTTCTGTTATAACACTGTCAGATAAGAGATTCGTTGTAATTAATAAAATATTTGGGCACATCTCCATATTTGAAGTTTGTGTATTGCTTTATAATAAATAGTTGAAAGCTTTTAATAGATGAAACATTAATATTAGACAAATATTTATTTGTTTTTTTGTCTAATGTTAGATTTAGTATTGTTAAAAAATAGAAAAGTGAACACTTTAAGGAATACAAAATATTTTCTTTATCACAATAAAAACATTTTAATTTTTGCCAATTCTAGTACTTCTGCAGTTTGGGGACAGGACTGAGAGGGAACATAAAATGGTTTTGCATTTATATAGAAAAATGTTGGAATACTAAAATACTTGAAAATTCAAAGGACCAGTTTAGAATACTTTTTTTCTTGAAAAAGAGTTATACATATTTGCTCAGTTGAATGCTTAGGGTAACTTTTATTTACTTATTGTTCCAGAATGGGCTTGCTCCTCTTCACATGGCATCTCAAGCTGATAATGTAGATTGTGCTAGAACTTTGTTGTATCATAAGGCTCCAGTTGATGATGTCACAATCGTAAGTAGAAAGTCTTACAAGAGCTATTTACATATATTAATATTGCAACGATCATCAGCTCTGTTTATGTTTGACGCAGAAGTACAGGAAATTTGATTTAAATAGTTTTTAATGAGTTATTGTAAAAATGATATGGAGCTCTTTCCTCAAAGTACTTAATTTCAAACCATTAAAGGTATAATGCTGTAGGCTTCAAATTACTATATTGTGTGATGTAAGCTTATTCAGAATTATTGTGTTGTTGCTTAAATATTTTACTGCTGTAGTTCAGAGAAGAAAAGAGAAGGCTAGTGAGTTTTTTAGAGATTAATGGATGATTGGACTAATGATATCACAAAAAAACCCATATAGTATTCAATACATCTCATATAAATTTTTTCTGTTTTGTTTTTTGTTGCTGATCATACCATCAGTACAAATCTAAAATGTGTATATTGTTTGATAATTCAAAATGTTACAGGAAAATTATAAAAAGAGTACATTGACACTGCAAACAAAAACATAATGAAGTAGAGAATTTTAAAATCAAGGCAATCCAAAAGTAAGTTGCCATGGAGCAGTATAGAAATATTTTAAAGTTTTATTTGTTTCAGGTATTTGAATAGTTCATAAACATGACACACAGATCAATAAAAGGTAAACAATTTTTGGTGCTATATTAACTCTCTCACTATGGACTTGGTCAGTTCATCCAAAAAATTGACCTTTATAGTCCCCATACTATAACCTCTAATACATTTTGTGTATCTTCACAAAATTTTGGAAGGTTTCAGTAATCATTAACAGTCTTTTGTAGGCAAAAAAAAATAAAAATTAGGATTTTTAATGGAATGTTTCACTAAAAAATATCTCCTTGAATATATGGAGCAAAAGTGTTGACTCCTTCAAGTGCAAAGTGATTTTCATGTTAAGATTAAGTATACTTTTCTTCCTCTGAAAAATCTTAAATTTCAATTGCTTAAGCTCTAAAACCTCCTAAATAATTTTCTTCAATAAAACAATATTTTTCATTTGATATATTCTTTACCCTAACTCTATAATAGGATGGTCAATTTGACCAATCTCATAACCGTTGAAAAAAAAAGTGAAATAAATCTAAATTACCATGTTTTACTTTCTAAAATGACTTCAAATTGTAACATGAAACTACATTTATTTATTCTAAATAGCTTTAAATGCATAACACATGTTTGCAAATAAGTTTATTGTTTTATTGCTCTTTGAACTATGTTTAACTAATATTCTCACCACACAAGTTGAATATCAGTTGATGAATGTGTAGCTCATGAATTACCTAGTGCACAGGCTACTCACGAGTGTACCTTGTGAAAATGTTTTTATTATTATTCTTTACTTTACCTGATCTAATATCTAACTCAAGAAGTTTCTAGGTTTGTGGAGTTTTGGAATCCTTGTCACTTCTCAGTTCCTAGCTGCTGGGGTAGTGAACCATGAAGGCTTCCTTATGAGTGTAGAACATACATCATAACATTAAATATCAGTCCACTACAATGAGAAGAGGACAAAGCTGGGAACCCTCCTTCCTTCTACCTCCTGAAGGTTTAATTCAAGGTGTGCTGATGTTGATGGGAGCTGGAGCAGACAATACTGTATCCTCCTCATAATACTAGGTTCAAGTAGATAATGCCCTGTTCCTATGGTTGAAATGAGTATATGCCCCATTCTCAGTAATTCCAGTTGCACGATGTTTCATTTCTCTGCTCCTATGGTTGAGCTTGGGGGATTTCATCAGCTTCGTAGTACTGGTTGTGGAACATATGATGCCCTGTGCCTATGGTTGAGCAGGCATTCCACATCTTCCTTATAAAGCCAGATGCACAGTGTTTCTTCCCTGCTCTTACGTTTGAGTTAGATTCGTTATTTTCCTGCTCGTAATACCAGGTACAGCATCATTCTCTGTTCTTATGGTTGAGTTGAAGCTTAGTAACAGCCCCGTAAGTCCAAGTTTGGTTTGTTGTACTTTCTGTCACCTATGGTTGGTTTGGAATTTTGTCTGGCATATGCCTTTTGCTTACTTTCTCATCCTAATTCCAGTCGCTTGCAGTATAGCATTATGTTTACTTACTGGAGGGGTTGGTGTATTTATTACTAATGTTCTGCTTGCCCTGGCCATCATGCACTGTACGAGGCCTGTGAGAAA
>NW_013665610.1:463218-471103 GCF_000517525.1 Limulus polyphemus
CATTCCGAGAAAGCCTCTTTTGAAATGGAGTTTAGCTCGGCTGTCGTTGCAACCATAATGTCCTCTCTTGTCTGAAATCGCGTTCCTTTCAATGGCCTCTTGAGTTTGGGGAACAGCCAGAAGTTGCAAGGAGCCATATCAGGAGAGTAAGGAGCCTGTTGACTACTTTGAGGTTGATTAGGTTTCCAACGCTCCAGGTATGCCAGTTTTTATTCCCCGGCCAAAGGTCGGATACTTTTCTCACAGGCCTCGTATATACTGGTTCTGATTTTATGTCAGGGGCTCTGTTTTGCAATACCAAGGACATGATGTGAAACCTCGTCTGTATGGTTGAAGTTGAGTAGTTACCTAGCAATGTCTCGTTGAATGCTTCCATTTTCATAATTCTGTGAACTGGCTGTTGGCTTTCCATTTTTTCTGTGTGTGTGTGTTTGGAGTTACCTTTTTGTGTCCATTTTTTTATACTACTTGTGGCTCTTCTTCTACTGGAGTCAGTCTGTTTTTGGTCACGTTTGTATTGTTGTGGATGGAGTTGGACTCATGTTGATTATGTACACCTTATATATTGTTTTCAGAGTTCTTTATTTTACTAGCTCCAGGCCTTGATTCTGTCCATTTTATGACATTCCACTTCTTTGAGGGCAAAGAGCATACCTGTTTTAGAAGTAGTGCAGTTCCCCACATTTGTGTTTTCATTCATTTATGGAGCACACCTGTTCAATTCTCTACGGAATGCCTTTCACAGAGGATCTTTTGTTTTATCTTACACCAGTCCCTCAAGCTACACAATGTGGTATTCTAGCTATTGTGTGAGAGGAGGTACGTATCATATCGAAAGTTATCACTTTCTTACACTGAAAATAGATTTCCAATAGATACTTACTAGATACTATTTTTAGTGTAAGAAAATGGGTCTTTGTTTTTTAGCTGTTGACTGTTGATGAAAATTAATCCTACTTTTTATACTAATGTTACTACTGCGCTAAATAATTTATTATTTAATTACATATTATCTCAAAAAACACAGAATAATAACTTGCAAAAAGCAGAAAATATCCTATAACTATCCCAGTTTTTCTGGCTTTCTAACTATGTGACAAGAGCCATTAAAAATTCAACTAAGCTCGTTGATGTGTTTCCCATGGAATTAAAGTTTGCATTGAAAGCGAAATAGGCAGTTTTCTGTACAGAAAACAATGTAATATAATAGTATTATATATTATATAATATTATATATTATATAGTATTACATAGTATAGTATTAAACATAAAAGAGAACTATTGGCGATTTCTGAAAGAGAGGATGTGACACGTGAGCATAGCAAAAGGGGTCTGATTTTCTAGTTTATGGCTCTGTAACCAAATAATATTGAAGGATAAGAAAATTTTGCTTTGCTGGAGTGATGACAATATTATAATGACTAATTTACGTTGAATTTCGTACTTCTAGGAGGGGTGGTAAATAAATTAGAGAAGAGGGGATACCTAAAGAACAAATATCACAATTCTCATAATAGGGGAAATTGAGGATTTTTTAATATTGCCTTATAAAATTAAGAACTTAAAACTTATATAATATTAAAATTTGGATTATTAGCTATATCTAGCCAAGTTTATTTATATACCATGATAATAAAGTACTTTTAACTAAATTTTGAATGTAACTCACTAAAACCTCATGACATGCACAGAAATGGATATGCATAGAAAGAAGGTCAAAATGTTATCAATATAAAAAAGATATATGGGTGGGAACTAGTTTATATCTCTGTTAACCCTCCATACAGGTTGGTCGATGTGACTGACCTTATAATCAGAAAGTAAGCATCAGAGTTTCTATACTGTTCATTTTAATGTTTTGAATACATTCATGAAATTTGGCAAGCTTTTAATGAACATTACAAGTATGCAAGAATCAGAATTTTTAAATAATTTTTTTTACAAAAGATTTTTCTGTGAATATATGGAGTAAGTGTTGACTGCTCTGAGTGCAAAGTAATTTTCATGTTAAGATTAAAATTACTTTTCTGCATCTAAAACCTCCTAAATAAATATCAAACGTTTTTTTCAGTAATACTTTATATTTTATTTCTTATTTTCTGTACCCTAACTCTAAACAGATTCAGTAGATTTTACTAACTAGTAACCACCATAAAAATATGAAATCAATTTAAATTACCCTTTTTTTCCTTTCTAGAGTGACTGCAGATTGTAACCAAAAACTACGGTTGTTTATTTTAAATAGCATAAGGCTCATAACAGTATACATGAATTTATATGTAATTTTATTGTTTTATTGCACTTTGAAATGTGTTTAACTAATAATACTGCCATACAAATTGTAAATCACTTTGCAAACTCATACTCATAGCTCACATTACCATGTTGAAAGATGTAACATACAAGTTGCTCACAAGCATACACTGTGAAGAATTATTATTATTTTTTTGTTATCTTACCTAATCAAATCTAATAAGTTTCTACTGTTTACATCTTAGTTACTTTTATAACAATAAATAAAAAATATACATGGAAAACAAGAAATATAGTACTTATGTTTGATCTCTTGTTTTTTGGCTGTTGGTTGTTGAGGAAAGTTAAGCCTTCTTTTTTATAATGATAGTACTAGTACACTAAGTAATTTTTATTTACTTAAATAATGCACTTAAGAACAGAGAATAATAACTTGCACAAAGCAAACAATGTCCTATAATTATTATAATTTAACTGGTTTTCTAACTAAAACAAAGGACTTAAATAAATTTCCATAGCTGCTTGATCTGAAGACCACGAGATAAACTTTCAAACTGAAGACAAAATTGACAGTACTCTGTACTGAAACCAATGTCACATTATACAATGTTTAGTAGTTTAATACTTTACCTTTCTCCTTGTTATAAATGATATAGTCTAAATTATCAAAGAGAATTAATGGCTATATGTGAAAGAGAGGACAGGCAAGTGGGACTGATTTTCTAGTTTATGACTCGGTAAATAAATAAGATTGAAGGCTAGAAAAATTAGACTTTGTCTTAGTAATATCTATATTATAACAAGTAATGTACATCAAATTCTATACTTCAGGGAGGGATGGTATATAAATTAGAGAAGGGGAAGACGTAGAGAACAAATTTCACAATTCTCATACTAGGGGGACATTGAGGATTTTTTAAAAATATTTCTTTATAAAATTAAGAATTTAAACCTCATACACTATTAAAATTTGATTTATTAACTATGTTCTGATGCTAAGTTTATTCACATACATTGATAATAAAGTAATTTATTAAATTTTGAATATAACTCAGTAAAAGGTCATGACATGCACACTTTGACCTACCCATTGTAAGAGAGTTAAGGATATTATAAATCAACTGTTCATTGGACCAGCATGATCCAACTAATGGCCCACAGGCTGCATCTGACCTTATAAGTAATTTTGATCTGGCTTGCATACTCATAATTAATGACATGTTCAATTTCATATTCATATATTAAGAAAACCTTAACTTGCAAATAAATCTTAATAGAGAAATCCCATGTTATTATATCATGAGTAATCTACAGTATTTTCCTTTGTCTACAGTCAAGTAGTCCTTCATAGGTAAGTCGTTGGGTGACCCTAACCGAAATAATTAAAAAGAGGATTAGAGCTTTGTAATATATGCTATTTTGTATGATGAAAATATAGATATCATTTTTAATGTTTTTCTTTTATATATATTAACAATTAATAAAAAATTACCTGTCTAAGATATTTAAGTTTGCTGTAAATGTGTGTCGAAAAGAAAAAGAAATTCAGTTTTTTTAGGAAACCAAATAATGATTTTTTTCTCAGGACTATCTGACAGCTTTACATGTGGCTGCTCACTGTGGCCATGTCAAAGTGGCAAAAATTCTTCTAGATCGTAAAGCTGACCCTAATGCTAGAGCCTTGAATGGTTTCACTCCACTTCACATTGCCTGTAAGAAGAACAGAATCAAGATTGTTGAACTGCTCTTGAAACATGGAGGCTCCATTGAAGCTAGAACAGAGGTATGATTACTTAATGTTATATATATATAAGATACCATAGTATATTGTAAAAGAAAATCGCATGCTGATATTATATGCCAGTTTAAAGACATACATATTATACTACTTTTATGCACAGTTTTATTTATTTGATCTTTATACATTGCTTTATTTAACATGTGGTTCCCATCTCTATCAGCATCTAAAGTTATTGTTTTATGATGTTAGTGTTCTTTACATGTGTGTATTTTATTGCACTGTGTTTTATAGTCCAGAAGTGTAATGTACAATGAAGGAGCAGGATTTCAGATAATGACTATATTCAAATTTTTTTGGTGATTTTCTTTGCCCATTCAATCAATTACTTTGGCCTGAAAGGCCTAATGTAAACAAGGCCTAACACAGTGGTTTTTGTTGGCATGGCAAAGCGTGATATCAACAAGTATAAAATTATCTAACTTAGTCCACTCCATTTTGTTTTATAAAAAGATTTATTTTCCTATAATATCATAACATTATAATTTAAATATAATATAAGATGATAAAACATTTTTTTTTACAAACTTAAAAAATAAGGGCTCACATGTAATTGTGATAAAAGCTGTTTGCAAATATGTTTTCCTCTAGCAACATATCACCAAACTAAACCTTTACACTTTTTCCTAATCTCTACATGAATCTCTTCTGCTCTGGAAGCCATATTGGCTTATACAGTTGAAAAGAAACAAAAAGATTTATTTATTTATATCACTAGTCTATGACACCTTGAAGCTGAGGTACAGGTAGTTACATCACACTAGGACAATCAAGGTTGAGAAACAGTGATTGGCTAATCAGTGATAAACATTTTCAGAAAACAATATCAGACTGAAGAGGATCCATGCTTGTGTTAAAACTAGTTTCTCTAACTTCAAGCCTTTTGATAACTTATTTCCATTTAATGTGGATTTTCACTAACTGCTACACTCAATATTACTAGTAAAAAATTAATTTCTAGTTATTAATTCTAATTTTGTTCTTTGAGTTTGAATAGCATAACACTGTGATTACTTGCAACAGAAATATTAACATATATATTTGTAAAGCTTAGAAATACTATACAAATGATGAACATTTTTATCATATTTTCTGTTTGGATATTTTTTTATTTCCCAGTCTGGCCTTACACCTCTCCATGTATCTGCTTTTATGGGAAATATGAACATTGTTATATTTTTGATCCAACATGGAGCTGACCCAGATATCCCAACAGTCCGGGGAGAAACTCCAATTCATTTAGCTGCAAGAGCTAACCAGGCAGACATTATACGCATTCTTTTACGAAATGGAGCTCACGTAGATGCCAAAGCTAGAGTGAGTATTTTATGAAATGGGTTTTTTAATTGTAATTAGCAATATGACATTGCATTTTCAAGTCATGTGAGTTCACATAATAAACGATTGTATGTTGCTAGAGTGTTTTCATTAATTTATAATACTCATTTTATGTTTTTGTATCAAAGTTTTTAGCATGAAGTATAAACATACTATTATTTGATTTTTAATGCAGTGCACAATGTTGAATTCCAAATAATTATAACATGACTAATGAAGCAACTTTGATTGTTGTTTAATTTTCTCTTGAATGTTTCATAGTTACTTTTTTATGAGGTCATTTCTGGAATCAAGACCTTTTTAAAATATGTATGTATATGGTATTATTATAAAGGAACATCAGACACCTTTGCACATTGCTGCTCGACTTGGGAACGTTGACATTGTGAGTCTGCTGATTCAACATGGTGCAGCAGTAGATGCCACAACTAAAGACATGTATACAGCTCTTCACATTGCTGCTAAAGAAGGACAGGAAGAGGTTGCCTCTCTTTTGTTAGATAATGGAGCATCTCTTACAGCTACTACACAGGTACAGTTACTCTTGCAGAATAAAAATTATATTCATAAAATTTCCCAAACTATACCAGGTATCATTACAAGGGTTTGGTTTGTAGAATAGAAACTACCAAAGAACTTTTAAAAAACGTTTCAGTGTTTTACATCACACAAGTAAGTGCACTATTTGGGGAAGGAAACTAGGAATAAGAAAGTAGTATTGTTGAAGACTTAAGAAGATTCCAGATAAAACTACTGACTAGTGCCACTTTCCCTCCATTTGCTATATTTTTTTCTAATTCTTTGTACATATTTCAAGAACCATTTTTTTTGGAGGTAGAGGAACAACTTCCTCTATTTACACCCTTTGTTATGATAGAAAATCAAACTCAAATTAATTTTATAAAAATTAATTTTATTTTGATTTTTTGAAAAGTTGCTTTTAATAATTAAGGAAGCATGATATCAACCACTTAAGTGTAAAATATCCACTTTATTCATGATCTACTTTGTTTATTTTTTTTTTTCATCTGAAGCTGATAAAAACTGAAATGTGAATATTGTTTTCTGGATATGATAAGAAATGAGTGCAAAATCAGAATTGCACACTAGAACAGTGTTTAGGATTAAAGTGAAACCACATGAAAAACAAATCTTGTAATCTTTCCAAATTATTTATGTGTGTTTGAAAACTGTGTAAAATTAATTTTCATTGATACATCTATAGAAAGGGTTCACTTCTCTTCATCTGACTGCTAAGTATGGAAATATCAAAGTGGCACGAATTTTAATCCAGAGAAATGCCCCAGTTGATGCCCAAGGAAAGGTGAGTTTTTTCTTCTGCTATAGAAATAATGTGTGAAAGATATTTTTTATTTTGGATGTAATATTTTTGAAAATTTTTACTCATAAATATTTTTCCATTGGTTTTACAGTCACTGTTTCAATCAGCAAATGTTACAAACTAATTGATAATCTCATTGATAATTTTTTACAAGATCTAATATGTGTAATAAGTCACTGCATCTGAAAAACCCATTTTAGTCTTACATATCATATCTATTCAACATGTTCTGATATATATCTTTTTAACACTACTGATTGGCAAATAAATAGCACTTTTTAAACAGTGTATCAGTGATTTGTATAGAGAAGTACTTAGGGTTGTTATATTCATGTTTTTCAGTGTTTAAGAATGTTCACATATAGGTAAGTAAGTATACATGGAAAGTATATTAATTGTAGCAATAATTGTTTAGTACTCCAGTGGGTCAGCGATAACTTTACAGACTCGCAATGCAAAAATCCAGGGTTAGATTCTTCGAGGTGGATACAGCAGATAGTTCAAGATGGCTTTGCTTTAAAACAAACAGACAAAGTGAAATTGTTTAAGTAGAGCTTAAAACAAATAATTATTATGTAGATCTCACAGTGCATATGCAATGCCCATATTTTAACGTACTGATCGATAATTGAATTTTTTTTATTATTAAAAACTTGATCTATATTTCTAAACAACGTATTTTAAAATGTTACTAAAAGAAGTCACTAGTATCATAAGTAGGGTAGTACTTATATTATGAATGAACTAGATGTGCAATACAAATTAAAATCTCAAACACACTTCAGACAGCATATAAATAAAACTTTATAAGCACTTTACACATACTGTAGAATAGCAAACAAACCAATTGCTTAGTAACAAGCCACCAAAGCACTTGAGAAAGTCGGTAGAGTAAAAACAAATGTTTCACAAATCCACATTTCTCAATGTGACTATTTGACTGACTAATGTTGTTGGAAAGGCGTATCTCTCTCCTCCTTCACCTTATGCAAATCTAAATGCACATAATTGAATTATGCTACCTTGGCTAAAAGCATTTTTCTTAGTTTTTACTTATAATCTCTGTAATAACAACTACCGTATTTTTCGGAATATAAGACGCACCCTTATTTTGAAGACAAAAGTTTTAGAGGAAAAAAAAGCTACAGTCGCAT
>NW_013665610.1:472103-493817 GCF_000517525.1 Limulus polyphemus
CTCAAAACGTCAAAATAAGAAAATACCGTAAATCAAAAAAAGGTTTACTGTTAATTAGTTTGGGTCAAATCCTACAAAATCTTCATTGCTTTCACTGTAATTTATTTTTTTTATTATTTAGGGAGCATTATAAATAGTTATGTTTTTAACAAATTCAGTTGAACTAAACTATGCATGCCTATTTAAATATATTTACACATGGTTGTGTATATCATATATATACATATATATATATTACTCATACCTTCGGTGTTTAGGACGCAAGCAGATTTTGACATCAAATTTTGGGGTAAAAAAGTGCATCTTATACACCGAAAAATACGGTAATAACAATAACCATTTTGCAACACTATTAACGAGCTAACAATGCACTAGTAGCCATATTCTATTATTATGAGCATGTTCTGTGAGTTACCAAGTAACAACCCACCATCATATCACGTGTGTGTGTGCATGATTGCTTAAGGGCATGTGCTACATGATCAGCCTGCATCTGTATCAGCTAGATATAAAAACGTGGACAACATAGATTCTCTAGATCTAGGTTCTAACTGTGATCTAACCTTTTAAAGTTAAGTTTTCAGTTATATACCTCTCACTTGAGAGTTCTGTGTTGGACAAAGCAATTCTATCATAGCAGTTGCTGCATAAAATATGAATATCCTATGTGAGGATGAATGCTACAACTGCCGAAGTCTGACATAGCTTTGCTCGAGCACTCTGGAGTAAAAACAAGAACAATAAGTTGGGTAATTTATCTTTGTATTGACATTTAAGGTTGTACTTGAAACAGTGCAATTTTTAAAATATGCCTTTCAATGAAACAAAAACGAGAGAAAAGGAGAACATCTTGTGTTAATAACTTTGAAAAGTTTTTGTCCCAGTGAAGAGAGCATTACTGCAAGAATAGAGATAAGGTTAGAAACAGTAATGTTGAATATACGAAACAAGCCTTTGCCTTTAATCAAGCCAAAAAAAAGGGCTGTCACCCTGACTCGATGGAAGAAAAACTATAGCAAAGATATCAACAAAAGTCAGGAAATGTTGAGAGATAGCTCTAAGAAAAGCTAAGAGAAGGATAGGCCTAGTGCTCAGTCACTCTAGAGACTTAGTACTGAAAAAAAGCCATGAAAAAAGTGTGAAAAGGTTTGAAATAAAAAAATTAGGGACTAGAAATGGGAGCACCAAAAAGTAAAGAAACAAGGTAGGAATTAGTGGGATAACATTACAAGACTTGGTGACTTTTGACATGTGCAACCTCATAGTGGGTGTAGTCATTGTTCTACCCATTCCTACTTTGTGTTTTACCTTGAACTTTGATCCAATTATAGACTTGATTTGAGTGTTATCAGTAGCTAATCCTTTCTAAATACTCAACAAATTTAATTTTTTTTTAAATCAGTGGTTTTGATACTATTCTTTTGGCCCACCCCTTACCAGTCAGATAGCTATAATGTCTCCCATAAGCAAAATATGACTATTGAAGCTTCCTGTCTCATTTTTGACATCAAAAACCCTTTTATGATGTCATGCAATTTGTTAGGGTTATATAATTTAATTACATACATATATCTGTACTTGGTTGCATAAACAACGTTTACAACAGAGAAATTTAGCTATATACACCTTTCATTTAGTTTGAAAAATTACCAATTTACAAAAAGCATATGAAATAGGAATGGGTGGAACAATGGCAAAACACACTTTGAGATTGCACCATGTCAAAAACCACAAAGTGTTGTAATGTTATCCTTCCCATTCCTACTTTTTATTTAAAAAGTTTTTACACTTGTAAATTTGACATTGTACTGGCATGAAAAGGTATTGCAGATCTCGCTTTATATCCAAAACTAAATTACATATATACAGTATTGTTATTTGTTGAATCAATAACATATACGGAAACAGTAGTTTATATGTCACCTTGGTTAATTTAAGTAAATCTAAACTTGGGGTATCAGCATAAATTAGTAATGATAAATCCAAATGGAAAATACAGCTAATGGGTTGGTGTTAATTATTTAATCCAGTTTCCCACAAATTTAAAAGAAATGTGGTTAAAACACAAACAGGTTGTAAAGGCTGTTTCATTATATTTTAAACAGAATGGTGTAACTCCATTACATGTGGCAACACATTATGATCATGTCAATGTAGCACTTTTGTTACTTGAAAATGGAGCATCTCCTCATGCTGCTGCAAAGAATGGCTACACCTCACTCCATATTGCTGCTAAGCACAGCCAGATGGATATTGCTACAACGCTGTTGGAATATGGAGCCAAAGCCAATGCAGAAACTAAGGTAATTAATTATAACATATACAAAGATATGTAAATGTCTTGTTTTTGTCTCTTTTCATTAAGTAGCTAAACTAAATGTAATAGTTTATACTAAACTATCAAATTAGTTTGAGTTAACATGAGAATTTTTTCCAGTTGTGTATGATCTCAGTTTGATAATGGGAATGTTAATTTGGTTCAGACTGGATTTACACCACTTCACCTAGCTTCACAGGAAGGACACACAGATATGACAACACTATTAACTGAGCACTATGCTGACGTGAATGCGAGAGCTAAGGTAAGTGTTTTCTTTTATCTAGGAGATTATTTATTATTTTCTAAATGATTAATTAAAAAAATGAATTCTTTAGATGTTTACAGAAGTTACATTTATTGAAGGTTAATTCCTTTGCTGGCATTGAAACTTCTCCTACATTACTGATTATGCACAGCATGATGGTCATGATTATATTCACTTTGACTAATTCTGCAATTTTCTGTAAGCCTTTATGAAGGATGATGAGACCAACCTTGATAATGTATCTTTAAATAAACTTGTCAGACATCTTTCACTCTATATGTAATTGTCAAAGGTAAAAATAAATTGGTATTAGAAATATAAATGAACATCGTACAGCTTGAGAAAAAGTCATGTTGCCAGATTTTGATAGTTTATTATTGGCTCAAGTTCTGCATCTGTTCAACTTTGAATTAAGAATTCTTAATTGGTCTTCATCCTCAGCTTAATTATATCATTCATTCTTGGCTTAAGTATACTGTTCATCCTCAGCTTAGTTATACTGTTCTTACTTAGCTTAATTATACTATTTATCCTCAGCTTAATCAATATTTATTAAGTTTTCACAAGTAATAGTAATGTAACATGTCATTATACTAGCTAGCTTGATAAATTCTCAGATTTTTCAGAATTATGTTACTTTATATGAGTCTATAATCATGTAATGGTCGAACTCACATAACTCCTCTCTACAAGCAGACATACAAATTGTACATGTCAAACTATCATATTCTTAGGTATCAAGACTTTATTACAAAATCAATGCATTATTCTTGTAATAGACTTAACTGAACATCATATTTCTGTTTGTGAATAAACCCTGCCCTGTATGAAAACCATTTTTTTTATCCTGTTGTCCTATATATGGTCTTCCTATTATTAGTTTCTTTGCTACATTAAACTTCAAAACTTTAGGAGTAGTCAGTACAGTTAACATTTCAGCGATATTACTTTCAAGCTCACTACAATTAAAAAATTATTTAATATGGACTGTTATTCATGTGACATAGAACTATTGTTTAGAATCATACAAACATTATTAATAATTGATTCAAAATCCTCTTAAATGCTTTAGAAACAAAACTATTAAAATAGGTTTAAAGTCCTTATAAATTTGTTATACGATATGTGCTTACTTCAGAAGTTGTAAGTTTCCTAAACTGAAAATGTATTTCCAATAGACACTTACCTCTATTCACATAATAGCTTTTCTGATTCAGTGCTGCCCTCTATATGCACACTTTCCATTAGCCTTGATACTCCCACCTATCCCATGTATTTAATGTGGTTCAGCTACACTGTAGCATGCAAATAAGCATGCAACAACCCTCCACCAATAGGAGGGTGATAAACCCTCCTGGTACAGCTTGCTACCTCTATACTGTAAAACCCAACCTTCACTTCGAGATGAGTCAAAAAAGAAGCATCAGAAGTGGGGAGGCAGGGTGGGAAGTGTGAGAAAAGGTATCTATCAGAAATACATTTCAGTTTAGGAAAATTATAACTCCTAATACGATACCTTACTTCCATTCACATAATAGTTAGAATCCTACATTGAACTGGTGGAAGGAACAGTGCAAAGTTTTCATAGATGAACACCCATTAGGGACACACCACTTGAAGATTGCACCATATCTGTACCGGGTATACTCTTTGCCTGCTATGAAGATACATGTCATGAAATCAGATGGAAAAGATGCACATATAATGAATAATTGGAATCGCCAAATGGTGTCAGTGGCTAAGGCATGTCAGACCTTATACAGTGGGTCAACTCCAGTCCAAAACCAGGTGGCATCAGGTATTTATTGTCCAGTCCACAGTAGGAGGAGGGTCCCTACTGTTTTCACCTCCATTTTGGTGAATCATCTCCAGTCCATAACCAGGTGATATTGGGTATTTTTCTTCCAGTTTGTAGTAGGAGAAGAGTTCACACTATCTACACCAACAAAACACCACTATCCTATTCTCAAGTGAATGGGATTGAGCACACTCAGGGGGATGCATCCATGGTCCACTACTCCAGTGGCTAGGAACTGTTAAGTGGCAAGAACACCATTACTCCACACGAAGAGGAAGGAAAATGTGGTGGGGAGTCTGGAGAAACACAACACTAGAGAAAGTGCAATGGGTGACCATGAAACCCTATTTTCAAAAGCAGGTCAGTCCTGATTTATTCAATCAGGAATAGGGGATGGGCAGCTATTCCAACACTGCTTTACTCATGATAGTTCGTGAGTTGGTACAGTTAGGGACAAATGTAGTTATGATGCAAAACACCGCAAGGAGGAACCTACTAGTAGTATTATGGAACACCCCATCTCAACAGGGAACATTATAGATCTGAAAGGCCATACACTGTGGATTTATGGATTAGTATACCTGGACAGGCACCACTCACCAAAGAGCAGGATCCAAAATGTAAAAGAGCGACCTTGAATAGGAAATAAAGAAATATAAACTTATCCACTCACAGTGTAACTGAGGTATGGAGAATGGCAACTGGTGGCATTTGGTATCCTGATGAGAAGGAGATGGTAACCTGATGAAGGTAATAGGAGATCAAAGTGTTTGATGTGGTCCACATACCAGCCCAAATAATTTCCTCCAATGGATATTGGAAATGAGCAACCAGTAAAAGGGAGAGGTGCCAGACCTTATGAGAGTATACTTGGAAACGACGTTGGGAATTGGAAGGCAAGGAAGAATAAGCCAGCTTGATAAGCTGGTGAATCCATCCCATAAGGGTGGTAGGGGGAAATATCATGGTGAGAGGAAGGGTTCCAATGGATACACAAACAGGAATGGGAACCATGGAAGAAGCTGCGTGAGCAATATAGCACTAGAGAGCACTAACAGGACAGTGAAAACTATTCAGTTCAGAGCAGGAATACAAATGGGAAATGGAAGGTAAGGAAATAGGTGTGAATGTGACATCACCTTCACGAGCTGCCAATGTCTTAGGAAAAACTGTGACACAGATACTGGATAGGTATGGTGTAAAGAACAAGTGATACATCAAGAATGAAAACATCTGACTGACAACAACCACGGGCAAAAAGTAGCAAAAAAGAGGTCTTGAGTGACAAATGGTACAAGGAACAGATAACCAAGGGTTCGAAAGGAGGTTGGGTAAGGGCATGGAGAATGATATTGAAGTCCCAATCAGGATGGGGCATAGTATGAGGAGGACAAAGGAGATGAAAAGAAAGAAACAAAGAGAGAGAGGACCGGAGAGGAAAAACGTGACAGGAATGGAAGAAACCGAAGGTATTGGACAAATCTACTCTATGTCCAGTAATGGTAGACAGATAAGAATCATTATTGAACAGCCAGGTAAAAAAATTCAGAGATATGAGGAACAGTAGGATAGGAAGGGAGGTAACCATAGCTCAGATACCACTGGCAAAAAAACATGCAATTTTCTCTGATACACCATTAAGGAGGAAGGTTGGACAAAATGGGAAAGAATGACAGCTACTCCTGTGGAGAGTCCTGACCACCTTGCAATGGACTAGACAAATGGCAAACATTTAGCTAGAGCATGGCAACATTGGGATGATACACTGGTGACTGAGGTTGTCAAAGTAGAAAGTGTGTAAGAACTGAATACCAAGGTTGAGGAAGCCAAAAAGGTGCTACGAGAAGGATCTGACATGCAGTGAATGGATAATGGATAAAACTCAAGGAAGAGGGAGAGGTGTATAGAGATAAAGGTAAAGGTGTAACCAATCCTAACAGAATGCATCTATCACCAAAGCCAAAGGATATGGAATTGAGGACCAAAAAGGGGTAGCTTGGAATTGAGATGGATGGCAAATGCATCCAGAACAGGAGTACTACACTGGTCGCACAACCACTGAATCACCTGAGAATTGAGGAACTACAAGATTTAGAGCATCCAGAACATGACCTGCCAGTAGGTGTGTGCAATGTGAATGGGACCAGAATAGGAGTTCTAATGTCTAGAAACAAAGCAAATATGAAATGGTTTACCTTGTCAATTGATATATGAGATAATGGTTGAATTGTTTGAATGGATCATCGTATTAAGGGCAGGAAATGATCCAGAACCCAACAAACAGCAAGAAGCTCTAGTATATTGATGTTCATAGCTGATTCGACTAAAGACCAACAACCCACAATTTCCTGTGGATCCATAATCACTTTCCAACCTCTCAGAGAATTAATTGTAGAAAGATGCAATTCTGGATGGGGAGGTGGAAGAGGAACACCTGTCATGGTGTTGTTTCTCTTGAGCCACCAGGCTACATCGATGTGCAGTGAGGGAGGAAGAAGGATAACAGAGTCCAGGGGATCCTGATCAAGATTCCACTGATTGTGCAACATCCAATGAAGGGTGGGCATATGAGTACGACCAAAGGGAATGAGGGTTCCATGGAAGCCCAGATACTCAAAAGAGAGAGAACAATGCATGCAGTAAGAGAAGGAGAGGATTGAGCCTTGAAAACTAATAGCTTTATCACTTGCAAACAAAGTGGAGAAGTCTAGGCTTGACTGAGAAAGGAGATTATAAACACCTTCAAGTGGATAAGGTAATGGTTCAGAAGAAGAAAAGATTTCTCCAGTTTCATAAGCCAAACTACTTGAGCTGCCTCTTGAAGAAGCAACTGAGTGTACTTGTGAGATGTCTGAAGAGATGGAGCTAACAACAGTCATTTGATCATGTAACAGTGGAACTGCAGACCATAAGAATGAATAATTTGAGCAAAGGCTCTGACTACCCGACAAAACACATAGGGTGCAAACACCAGACCAAATAGCAAAGCATGGAATTGATAAACTTGAAAGTAATATCTGGATGTTGGGGAAATAAAGATGTGAAATTATGCATCCGCAACATTCATCTTAGTCATCCAAAGATCCAAAGTAAATGCCCACCAAAGTGTGAAGAAGGACTCCATAGTGAAGTGAGGAAGGTTGAGAAAACGGTTGAGACATGAAAGATCTATAAAAGGACACCAGTCCCAGGTCTTCTTGGGAACTATGAACAACCTGGAATAGCATCCTGGAGAAGATTGACTGAAAGGTTCTATAGCATCCTAGAGAAGAAGAGTCTGAACTGTTTCAAAGAGATGCTGGCAAGAAATAGGATCCCAAGGAGGGAGAAAGGGATGAGATGTAAGGATTAGTGAGGAGGTTGAGAAAATGAAGAGAAATACCTTCTAACAATTCCTGAAGCATCCCAACTTGGCCAAATGTGCTCTGACCATACCAGAACCTATGGGATAGTCACCAGTACTATTGGTGGTGGGGGAGACCAGTGATGAGAAATTTGGCTGCCATCTACTAAGACCCAGGAAAGAGGAATAGGCAAAAGGGTAGAAAAAGGAGGACAGGAAAGGGGAACAGGATCAGGCAAAGTCTTCACTAGGTGAGAGACTGAGGATGAAAGAGAGGAATGTTGTTGACACTCTAAAACACCAGCAAAATCTCCAAAAACTGATCTACATAAACATTGGCCATTCAGATGTCCTGTAAATAAGACACAGGTAGGAACACATTAGTTAACAGTGTGTCCCTACCCAGGAGATCTCAACAACAGATGAGCCATGTTTGAAAGGAAAGAGCTGAAGAAGACAAGCACCCCAATCTGGAATACACATTCTCTGTTAACCCTGCATGTGAGTGTTGGATAGCCTTGGACAGCAGATGGATAGAGGAGAGGTATCTCAGAAGGGTGGAGAGAGACAAAGGGAGGTGGGAAAATTGAGCTTGAGTAAACCTCACAAGGTATCAGGATCAGAACCAAACACCTAGATCAAAGACTAATATGTGAGAGTGAAGAAGTGGAAAATCCAAATGATGATACACCAAAGCATAATTATCTAAGGTTCTAAGGGGATGAGGCATGCTGACCCCCAGAATGCAACTGTGCTACAAACTGGTCAGCATGGACTTTACTATCTGAAGAGGAGAGAAAACCAGTTAGTCAGAGGGAGGGGCAGAATGTGATAGGGAAGGAAAGGAGTTATAAGACACATCAGCATCCACAGGTGGAAAATGGGATTGCATGGCAAAGGAAGAAGGAGGAAAGAGGCTATCCAAATGGTCATCTTCTTGTACAGGTTCACCAGGAAAAGAAATATCTGGTTTGGGATCAGGAGACACCGCAGGATGCATAATGGACTCTAATTCACGATGTATTAAAACTGAATCCTTCTCAGCCCAAAATGTGGACCTTGAAGCCAGAGAAACTGCAGGTTGAGATATAGTAGTAGTGTTAACTACTGTTTTAGTTGTAGTGATTTGAAATTCGGAATTTATAATTCAACTGCGAGTGGGAACAAAAGGAACAATCTACACTAACTCAAGTTAAACTGTACATAAAACAAAATCAGAAACAACTAAGTTCATGAAGAAATTGAAAAAGTAAAAATTCTAAATTAAACACAAGTGAAATTTAAACATGTCTTCATGCTACAGTACCAAATCAAGAATTGAAGATTGAGTTTTACAGTATAAAGAGAGCCAGTTGTGCCAGGAGGGTGTGTTGCACTCCTATTGGTGGAGGGTTGTTGCATGCTACAGCACAGTTATACCATGTTCAACACATGGGGTAGGTGAGAGTATCAAAGCCAGTGACGAACAAAAAAAGTGCATTGATATAGAGTGCAGCACTGAACGAGAAAAGCTATTACATGAGAGGAGGTAAGGTATCATATTGGAACTACCTTGTTTATGATATACTATTATATTTAAAAATGGTAAAATAGGTTCCTGTTCATTTGCAGTAAAATTCTGCATTTAGATGCTTATTATTCAAATATTTAAAAATTACCAACATAACTTTGTAGCTGAAAACTAGTAAATGTATTATTTATGTATCTTCTTCTTGTAAAGTGACTTAAGTTTAATGGTACATTTTGTCACTCATCGTTTTTTTTAACGAAATCTATAAAAAAAATTAGTCATAGCAGATGCAAGCATAGATACCATTCTAGCTCCATCTACTTGATCATAAATTTTACCATTAGACACAAAATATAATCTTTTAGCTACAAATGATATCAGCTTAGAAATATATATAGAAAGTCTACTTGCTGTAACTGAAGATAAAGTCATAATAGATGCAGGGATATATCCCGTACTAAATCCATCTACTTGATCATAAATTGTTCCATGAAACACAAAATGTGATATATTAGCTGCAAATGACATCAACTTAGAGACACATTTAGAAAGGCCACTTGCTATATTTGAAGATAAGATCATAGCAGATGCAAGCATAGATCCTGTACTAAATCCATGTACTCGATAATAAATTGTTGCATTAAACACGTGTTTTAGATACGAATGACATCAAAATAGAAAAACATATAGAAAGACCACTTGCTGTATCTGAGGGCAAAATTTCTGAACTCAAATCAATCTGATCATACATATTTTTTAACTTCAAATTGCACGGAGCTTGAAAACTAAAATCTATCTTTAAAAGTAAGTTCACTGATTGTATATTTCTGAAAAATATATACTAAAACTCAATAATTTATTATTATAAGTGTCATAATTTAAAGCTTTTGGCTTTAATTACAACATATGCAAATCATTCTCATAAATTATACATATGATTTACCCTCTGTATATGTGAGCTAGAGCATTCAATTAAATATATGTTTGTTTTGAAAGGAATAGCATCAGACATCATTCCTATTAGAAACCTGACCTGTGTGATATATATATTTGTGCAGAAAATGTTACTTAACTACACAGAATTGCTTTGTCATAAGCCTGTTTAGTAAACCTTCACATGAATGTTCACATTTAGTTTTCTTTATGTTCTCAAATACAATGTGGGAAACAATTTTCATAAATAACTATGATCATAAAGTCTAACGAGATATACAGGATGATTATAAGAAAAAAACAAACAAACAAATCTAAAATGATTATACCTTAGAAACTACTTGCCCTATGGGATTAAGATTTAATCATATGCACACTGAGAATCAAGGTGTTTTGAAACCATATCATATTACATAAATAAATTGCTTTTCTTATTAATTAGCACTGCTTGTATTTCTCTTCTTTCTTTTTTCCTTCAGCAGTACATGATAGGTTGTTTGAGTAGAATGTTTCAGTGTGAAGAATATTACATGGATCATGAACACTATCTATAACAGATAATTCTTGCAGTTGCTTCATTTAGAGATAGCCATGATGTGCTGATTGATAGCAATAGAAAGCATATTTAACAACTTTTGTAACAATTTTTGAAACACCCTGCATCTTGTACAAATGTTTCTGGGTAAAACATATATTTATCAATCTACCTCAGGTGAAATTTCATTCTATTAGAACAATTAGTTTTTAAAATATAAATTTTAATGTAGGTGATCAGTTAAAACCTAGAGTTAAAAGAGTCAAATCCTGCATTGGGAATATATTTGATGGCAGCATGCTTATAAGAATGAACTGGTACTGCCATCATACTTTGGTGGTTACTACAGTGGAAGAGAAACCTGAATTATTGCTGCTAATTTTGCATCTAATACATTTGAAGGCCTTAAAGATGGTAAGAATTCCATTATAGTAGTTTTAGCTCTGGAAGATGCCTCCAATAGAGTCCAGTTGCTCATTTTTGATGAAAAAGTGCTCAGAAGAGGCATCAGTGTAATGTGTAAAATGGGACACTAACTATCAGAAAATGCATCATGAAGCACAGAAGCTAGCAATTAGACTAGATCACCATTAACACTGGTCTATCTCAAGAATCACCCTTCTTGCCAGTCCTCTTCAACATCTACACCATAGATCTAGCCAGCCTTAACAGATCAACAAGATGCTGTGATCTAACATTTGCTGATCTCATTCTGGTGTACTGTAGAGGCTCTAGCAAAGCTGAACTTGAAAGGAAGATGTAATGATCTCTTAGCAGGGAGAACAAATGCAATGATACAGGAATGGTCATCAGTCCTACCAAAGCCATAGCCACGTTCTATACACTCAACAACAACACACCTGCTGATGAGAAAAACCATCACCATCCTTTGCAGGCAATACTATTCCTCTAGAAGGAACACCAAAATATCTGGTGGTAATCTTTGACAGATAACTCAAATTTACCATTAACACCATGATAACTAGACCTACGAAAGTTATCAATGCATTGAAAGTTACAGTAGGAAAGAGAGTTGAGAAACATCACTTGTTTATCCCCTACCAAAGCCATATCCATTCCATCTTGGATTATTAGCTACCAATGATCAGTATGAGCACTATACAGCTGGAAAAGATTGAAAAAAACCTTACAAAATGCTTATCAGTACCTGTTTAAAGACTGTGATAGGCAGTCATCATAGCCACAGATTATTCCTATACTACAGGTAGCAACAGAGCTGGTTGGACATTTATTGTGGCATTGAGCAATAACATTCTGCATAAGGCTTATTGATCATTCTAACTTCCACAAGCAGCAAAAAAGATGGAGCTGAAAGCCATAAAGCAGACTTTTCTCTGAAGGAATAAGGTTGTTTGCTAAAACTACTAAAAGGATGCAACAAACATGTTATTAGAATTTTTAAACTTGATTACTTTGATTGTAGAAATGTACTCTATTTAAATACACATTTAAAAAGACTGTAATTTTTGAATGAAATACTCTTTTTGGCTCAATATTTTTTATTTGAAAAATTTAGGTAACCTTTTTTAATATGTACAGTTTTTTGATTTATTAAAATTTTGTATTTTCAGAATGGCCTTACTCCTCTCCATCTGTGTGCTCAAGAAGATCTTGTGAATATTGCAGCAATTTTAGTGAAAAATGATGCTACTGTTGATTCAGAAACGAATGCTGGATACTCTCCATTACATATAGCTTGTCACTTTGGTCAAGTCAACATGGTTAGGTTCTTGCTTCAACATCATACTAATGTGACCTCTGTTAATTCGGTAAGTCGACAGTGTTAGTTAGATACGACTATTTTTATAATTTGGTTCAAGAATTCTGTTTGAATAAGATTATCAAATATCATTATTATTGACTTGTCACTGGAAAGTTCAACTTTATTAAACCATTTTGGAAAACAAAAATTTGTATAATAAAAGTTTATGCAAATACCATGTAAATCTATAAAAAGTATACCATTATAATGGAACTTATAGGTGAGGGAATCAATTCGTTATATAGAAGGCTAAAATTCATTTTTATGGAATTTTGAATCTCTAACATATAAAGTTTAAATTTTACTAGCCAATGAACATGTGTGATCCATGGTGAGAGTTTTTTGCTATAAAATTTTATTGTTCTTGCTTCACACACAATTAGATTATTAATCTTATTACCTTGCCT
This sequence comes from Limulus polyphemus, assembly GCF_000517525.1. Taxonomy (NCBI): domain Eukaryota; kingdom Metazoa; phylum Arthropoda; class Merostomata; order Xiphosura; family Limulidae; genus Limulus; species Limulus polyphemus. The sequence goes on from NW_013665610.1 coordinate 484,998, forward strand.
CTATGGTTATTGTTTGTAAATAGTCAATAAAATTGTTAGTCCATTTTATTGTGTTTTTTTCTACATGCGATTATAACATTTTTTTGATCTTTTATTTTCTATTGTGCCTGATTATTGTTATAGCAAATATATGGTTTAGAAATGAAATTTTTAACAATTATAAATATAATCGTGTTGATTTTTCTTCAAAATAACATGTGACTTAACAAAACATTCTCACTTAGTATAACTGTGTCTGCCTTGAAAGTGTGTATAAAGAATGTATACATAGACTGTAAATCCCATCAGTACCACTAGCAGCCACTCCTACTGACTAGTGTATAGCTAGCCATGAATGGAGTTATGAAATCTGTGCATTTTAATGAAAACAAATCTTCTTGTTGACACATCTAGCACCATTCCTAGTTGATTAAAACCATATTTGACATGTCTGAATGCAAAAGCCTAGAAAGAATTAGCAGACAAACAAACACACCCACATATCCACAAACTTCTCTTAAAATATAGTATGATAGCCAAAATTGAACGACTGGGTAATGTTCTATTCCGTGCACTGCATGGTACATTGTTTGTCTTTGTGGGCATTTCATACCTCTTCATTCTGCTTTGCTTTGCTCCAGAACGCCTGTTTTTCCTGTGGGCACTCTTGTGTGGATCTTGCTTGTGACTGTGTTTCACCCTTGTTTAAAGTTATAACTACAGTAATAGTATGTAAATATGACTGGAAAAAGGGCGTTAAGTGCTAGTGATAGTAGAGGTGCAAAAAGAGACCATAAATCAATTACCTTAGAAGTGATATTAGATGTGTTAAAGTGGTCTGAAGTGGGTGGAAAATTTAACTAACTTTTGAAAGCATTAGGACTTGCTCTGTCTACAATGGGAACAATATGTTATAATAAAGACAAAATAAAAGCCAGTCTCTAACTGTTACACCTTTAAGCACTATGAAACTGACTCACCATAAAGGTGATGTAATGAAAAACATAGACTTAAATGTAATTTGTTGATAAACACTATGATTATTCAGGAGAAAGTGAAAAGTTTGTATGAGAAGTAAAAGAGTGAACAAAGAACAAGCTCTGTAATTGCAACTTTTATAATAGAACTAGTAAATGATGGTTTGAGAGATTGAAAAAAGTGTCATGGTTTGCATAATATTAAAATAAGTGATGAAGCTCTCAATGCTGATACAGAGGTGGCTAATAAGTATCCTGATGTACTGAAGAAAATAATCAAAGAGGGTGGGTACACACTGCAACATGTGTTTATTGTAAACAAGACAGGATTTTATTGGAAGTGTGTGTCAGATAGTACATTTATTTTTACGGAAGAGAAGTATAAGTTAGCAAAAGGTTTTTCTCAAGTAATAAGTGATGACTATCACAAAATGATCCATGGGCTGGAGCAAAGCTGTCATGTTTTTAAGGAGGTACCTTACCCTCACATTATCAGACAGATCACTCAAATGCCTGAGGCATTATCTAAGGTCAGCAAAGACTTTTAGCAAGGTTCTTTTTGGTACAGTACTATCCCACAGCAGAGCAAAAACAATTAGTGAACCACTTGTGAAAAATTTGCAAAATTACTCAAGCCTTCCAGTTTGAATGCCAAATCACACATAGATTCAGCTTGGAGTAGCCCTTCATAACCCTGGGGTTTTTGAATGATAAACCAATAAGGGCTTCAACTTTAAATTGCTCTCAGCATTGCCTTCCAGAAGAAATATTAACTGATCTTTGATAGCCTTAAAATCAATGCAAAAAGAAACTGATTGGGAGGAGAAGCCTACAATTAGGCAGTTTTGGCAAAACTATAACATTATGAACACTGTAAACAACAACATCAAGTAGTGAAGGAAGTTCATGCATCAGTAGAGGAAACTATGGCTTGAGTGTGTCCATGATATTGCTGGTTTTGCCCAACCAGAAACTATCCCAGAAATTTGTGAAAACATTGTGATCCTTGCAAATGATGTAGGCTTTGAAAACGTCATGGAAGCAGATGTGGTGGACTCTCATGGAGAAGACTTTATGAATGAGGAACTGATGCAGCTGGAATAAGAGTGTGATGTGGATAACAGTGAGATTGTTCCACTTCTTATCAGTTGAATACAAAACAAATGAAGCTTTTTCACATTTTGAAACAGGTTTGCAAGTTCTTTCTGATAATGATCCAAACTGTGAACATAGCCTTAAGCTTTCCAGAAGAGTAAATGATGATATCCACTGTTATAAAAAGCTGTATAAAGAAAAAAGAAGCATTCAAAGCAGCTAGCTGTGGACATATTTCTCAGAAAAAGTCCCTTTATTAGCAAACTAAGCAAGATGAAAAGTGCTCCTTTGTTGGTAACATTGCTTGCAGCTGAAAAAGATGACTCAGAGGGTGAGGCAGAGGAACCTATTGCTCCTCCCTCTCCCTCCCAGTTACTCCCCTGCATCTCCCTGAAAACCACCTCACACAGCGATAACCACAGTCTGTAGTAACTGTTAAATATTATGTATTAACATTTTTATTTTATTTTAAGTAATAATAATATCTTATCATAGCAATATTGAATTTATATTGAATACGTGTTAAAAACAGGTTTTCTATGTTCTTAAGTGTTTTTATATTATGTCTTCAAGCTGAAACTTTTTCCGTAAAAAGCATCTCTAATTATATAATGGGAATCTATGGAAAAATGGATTTCCTTGTAGAATTTCAATAATAAGGACAACTTTTTAAGAACACATCTATTTCATGTATTGAGGGATAGGTGTATTAGATTTTCATCAGTTATCTCATTCTAAGTTTATCTTGTTTGAAATATTTTACTCCATTTCTTAGCATGGGTACACACCTCTTCATCAAGCAGCACAACAAGGACATGCTTTAATCATCAATCTTCTGCTGGAACATAAAGCCTCTCCAAATGTATTGACTAATGTAAGTATTAATATAGTTAATTAGACATTTTGCATGTAGAAACACTCTTGATCCTATTTTATATAATAGTATTAACTTCATTTAGAAAATGACCTGTGACATTTACACACATGTTGTACATTACCAAATTTTGTCTATGATTGTTTTGTTATGGTTCATTTCATACATTTTAGCAAGTACTCAATCAAATGGTACTTTAATTAAAACATAGATTTTGATGTCTTTAAATTTTGTTTAGACTGGTATGTTCCTAACAGATTTACATGGATGTAATGTATTGGAGAAACTCTGCTCTGAATCAACTAATTTAAATATGCTGTAACATGAAATTTGTACTTGCTATTTGATACATTTTTGCTAAGTATTTTCAGAATACATTTTATATTTTCAAAGTATGAAGGAATAAGGTTGGTTACTAAACTGTCAAGTTGGAAAATCCATGATCAAGTAATTAATGTTTTCTTAATGTAATATACAATACAGCCAAGCTATATTTGTAATTAATTAGAACTAATTAGAATTAATTTGAAAATTTTATATCCAATTTTACACATTTTTTAGTATATTCATTTAGGGTGGCCTTTATCCAGTGGGTAAAAATCAAAAGCAATAACTTATTGTGGGGTACCCCATACTTTTATAAGGTTTGACCAGAAACTAAAGTTGATAAAACTTTAAGAGAATCAAAGAATGTTAAGGGGTTGCTACTGGCCCTTGAAATCTCTTTCCCCCTTTGATGCTGTGCTGTACAGTGTGCATCACACAAACAATGAGCTACCCAAACAAACAAAAAGCTGCATACATGATGCAAATTTCTCTGAAACATTTGAGGAAGAGGAAGGAAAAAACAAATTTACTATAGAAAAATGAATTGCTTGAAGCTGGTAGTATGCTCCCATATTACAGAATCAAACAACATTTGCTTCTACAGCTTTCATGATGGTGCATTTCTTTACATCAAGGAATTTCTTCCTGTGCTCCCTGACCACTAAAAGAAGGTACTGTTGTTGGTCCTCGTTTTTTTGTTCCCATTTGTTTGGATCCTTGGAGGGGAATCCTCTGATGCAAATGATTTCAAAACATTGGAATCTGTTGGCCATTTTCTCCAAGTCCTTCTTTTCGACTGTTGCTCTGTTCTCCCAGTCCTCAATCCTGTGGTTCTCGAGAGGTAGGACATATGATGCTTGCTCTCCATTGGTACATTGTCATTGAAGAAGGCGAGAGTGACAAGCTTCTCAGATAAATATCAAAGATGGTGAATGAACTTCTTCAGTGTGGTGTTGGTCACCTGTAGATCTGAGATCTAGTAAGCTCGAAGATCTGGAATGAGTTGCAGGTCATTCCTTGGAGGAGACTATGGGAAATGGGCTTCATACCATACATTGATGTAAATGATGGACATGAATATGCAAATTTTTTGCATTGCCACCTTCTCTCTGACCATGAGGTTAAACTAGCCTTGGAAATTGAAGACTTTGAGAGTGTAGGTAGCTTTTGCCATTCACTTGACATGATGCATCACTTTTGGAGTAATCAACCAAACTCCTGAAAGCAGCATCCCTCAGAGAAAGATCATTACCAACTCCAAGAGTTCCTTATAGTCATCTCTGAGTTGCTGAGTCTGGAGTAGAACATCAAGAGAGCATGAGATAAAACATGGAATTTTGGTAACAACCTTTAATTTTGAATGTGTTGTGCTAAAAATTGGTCCAGACTAGTTTTTCACTAATCCTCACAAATCTCTGGGGTGCCCCACTAAAAAGTTGGAAGTTAGAAAATAAGGGCCACCCTAATATTCATACTTTAAGACAAGCTTCACAATGTGAGATAAAAAAAACACTTTAAAGCTCTGTTTTAGAAGTATAAGTACATTCCATATATGTAATAATGTATTATTATTTTGTGTACTAATAAGAAAGTTTGTTTTTTTATACTTTATAGGAAGGACAGACTGCATTGGCTATTGCCAAACGTCTTGGTTATATCTCAGTTGTGGAAACATTGAAGGTGGTAACAGAAAATTCTATCATCCCAATCACAACTACAGTGGCAGAAGAGAAGTACAAAGTTGTAGCACCTGAGATTATGCAGGAGTCCTTCATGAGTGACTCTGAGGATGAAGGAGGTTGGTTGTATGGATATATATTTTGTAATTAATTGTTTAGAAATCAGCTACATATTTTTATGTAGTCCCATGGGTTAAAAGCATTACATTTGAGATAAAGTCAGAATTTGCAGTAGATGAAGGCATTATCAAATTTATAAAGTTAACATGCAAGACACAGAAAAACACATTTTTCATAATGTAAAATGACAGGCTGTAATTTAAAGTGTCAGGTTAAACTTGGAAAATGTGTAATTAAGTAACTAATGTTTTCTTACTGTAATATACACTACAACCAAACTATTTTCTAATTTATGAAAACTCTGTTTAAGATAAAGTACTAGGCAGTAACTATGATATCATGAAAACTTTGTATCTTATTTTACACTTTACTGTCAGTAAATTTGTACTACATCCTCATGATCTCAATCCACGTTATAGTACTTGACCATTTTGAAATGCTATGACATGCCAATAATAGAAAGGCAGGACTGTTTGTTAGTAGAGTACATCAGCAGATTCAGTATCCACTACCAGACAGATGTTACCATGCAGTTAGAGTTTGTTAGTTTTTAAAGTTAAATTAAAGTTCAACCTTTTCAGTGAATACAAAAATTTACAATTATTTTTATCAATACTAATTTTATAAAGAGTGTTGTTATGGTACCTAATTTCATATTATTTGATGTTAAGTCTTGAGTGTGTAATTTTACTGTTATTTAGCATATTATGCTAATCTATTACAAGAACTATAATTTTTGTAATAAAATATTTTTAATTATCTTTTTATTTTATAAAAAAGAGTATTTCTTGTACTTACTATTACATATCTAGATATAAAACAGACCAGAACTGAATTTCAACTTTATTTAAGTTTCTTTCTACATTGACACAAGTTTTGCAAGGTGAAAATGAAGTAAAAAACAACTTAAAACCATGTGTTAGAAGTATGAGTGCATTCCTTACATGTAATAATAGTTTCACTTGAAAGTGTTTTGCTAAGCATTAACATGCTATTTCTCAAAAACCATTTGAGGGTTACACCTACAATAAATCATCTCACTTTAGTAAATTGTGAACTTGAAATAACAGTTTACAGCTTCATTATGATGATGTAGTCTGAGGCTTTTCAGCTCTACTTATATTAATATGTGACATTATGTATCATCAACCAAACTGGAAGAGTGAGAGCTGACATTCCTTGAATTTGCAGTTTTCATCTGAGTATGGGTTTTTGTTTCCTAGTATGGAGTATTTATATTTTCAGATCAGGGTCAGTAAAATAACATAATATTTAATAATCTTAATATTAGATAGTGCATAATCTTCTAATGCTTATACTATATTTGTTTTCACAAAAATATCGACATAAAACTAGACGAGTTCCAATGAAATTATGAAGAAATATACCAAACTGCAAAATAGGCTGACTTTAAATTGCAAGTTGCTTATCTAGTGTATGAAGTAATGATGTTCATATTGTTGCTAGATAATTAGATAATTTAATTCATATGTGATGCATGGTTACATGGTTTTATCTGTGTATGTTAATAGGGTACATCATCAAATGTTTCTATTTATAATAATTTATTACTTTTTAAATAGTGTATAAACAATGAATGCTGAACAAGCTAGCTCATGTTAGGTATACTGCTCTGAGTTATAACTGAACTGAGCTTATTTAAAAAACAGTGATCCATAGAAAACAAGCAGTTGTGATTCAGACTACATGAGAATGACTACTGTTATACACAGAGGTGAGAACACTGCAAGTGGAAACTTACGAAAATTAGAAATAAGAAAATAAAACATTTACATTTTATGGTATTACATCTCTACCACATCTCAGATGAAGTTTTCCATAATGTATATTGCAATGAGACAAAAAAATGTTTTTTTTCTTTGTTTCTAACAATTCACTTTTTAGTGATGTTTCAGTAAATATTAATGGCAGCAAACAGTTAATTCCAAAACATACTTACCTCTGCTGCCATCTATCACTATTAGTCAACCAACAGGGTTTCGTCTTTGCCCCTCTAAGCATTAGTCTGATTTTTTCTCGCTTGCTTCAGTCTTTTATACCCCACTCAGTTGCCCTTGGCAATAATTGTCTTGTGATACTCTCCACCAACATCAATGCACCCTCTATCCTGGTACTGTATATAAGCACCTCATTCAGATAATATTATCACTTTTTCTCGACAGAGCATCACTAATGGATTTCCCAGCATTACGATCAATCAGAAATACCTTGAACGTTATCATGTTATCTAATTGATTTCTTAAAAATAATATTAAGAATAATTAAAAAAAAAATATTTATTTCTTCAGATTGGCAAGCTGATTATGGTATGACTTCATGAATTATTATTTCTGGTAAAGTTTCACACTTGCAGTGCCAGGGTCCGGGATTCGATTCCCTAGGGTGGACGCAGTGGATGGTTCACAGTTGCCTTGCTCTAACAAAACGACTTACTTTACTACGGTCTTTAAATGACTTATGAAAACCAAAAGGAGGCCACTTTAGGATAAGCTGCCTTTGATTTCTTTTTCTTCAAGTGTGTGATGTTTTGGGCTTTTACCCAGTTGCTTTTGAGCTGAACTTAATTGATGGCTGAATGGTCTGGGAGCAATTTTTTTTTCTCAATACACAGAAATTGTACTTCATGCTGGAAGGTTTACTTCTTAGTTACATGAAGGGACAGTTAGGGACATTTTGTTTTCTGTCACTCTCAGGATCCATTGTTAGCATGCACGTTTGTGTTGATTTTTTTACTGGGATTATAGATGTCCAACTTGGTTGTAGTCCACTCCTAACTGCACTTGGCCTTAGCGGTGGAGTTCTACCACTATCAGCATTTGTGGTGCATAAGGGTTGGGTACTGCAGTTCCTGGTTTTTTTCCTTTGGTCTCATCTAGGCTTAACTTGGGTTTTGCTGTATTGTACAAGTTTTCTCATTCCCTTCATTCCAACATAATATGCACACACCAGGCAGGCATCTCTTTGGAGACTGTGACATCTATTCTTGCTTAAATTCAGTATGTCATCATTCTGGGTATTTTTATTTTTCATTTCATCTTTCAGTCGGGCTCAGCTGTCTCCCATCCTGCTCAATGCTATAGAATAGGATGTCACACTCTTACTCACCTCTCCTTCTTCCACTGCATGGATGGTTCTTTCTCTTCTGGGAATGTGGGCATTACTCAAATTCTTTGTGCCTTTACACAGGCAATCCTTTTATTGGTCTTTAAGCAACCATGATGGTACACATCTCTTTTCTGGTTTCCCCAGTTTCCTTAGTCGGGATCATTCTTTGATCTTGAGGGATTAAGTCAAGATGCTACTACAATTTGGGTTCCTCTACTGCCACCTCATCCAGAGTTCCATTCTCTTCATGAATGCCTTGCTTCAGAGATGGAGTATATATACCAACCATCAGGAGTTCTAGAGTTTATGCATGGACAACGAGGATTCCCCACACAATGTTTTTGTCCTTCTTGCTATTCAACAGGCAAGGTCTCATGGTCTGGGCTTCTTAAGGAGTAAATTCTCAGGCTTCACTCTGACTATTCTGCAGTGGTGTCTTATGTTCCTCATCAAGGAGGTGTGTGGTCTAGGGCTCCTTATTTCGAATTTTGGGCCTCCTTTCTCGGGCCTAGTCATATCTTATCACCTTTCTAGCTTGCCATGTTCCATGGGTTATGACTGTTGTAGTAGGTCCACTGTCTCAATCCAAACAGATTCTTCCAACAGAATAGATGTTGCATTGCAAGGTTCAGTTAGATTGCCT
>NW_013665610.1:494841-506133 GCF_000517525.1 Limulus polyphemus
CTACCAGTAAATATTGCAGGTTTAAAGCAAAGCATACCTGACCAGGCAACACTTGTCACAGAGTGGGATCCCATTAGCAGTGGAAAAAGAAGAGGGTCTCTAAACAGAAAAGATAAATGAAATGATGTCCCTAATCCAAACCACTCCGTGTCTAGTTTTCCTGGTGGCTCCATTTGGCTAACATAACCATGGTTCCTGCTGCTCCTACCTTTACTTCTGCAACCTCCCCTACCCTTACCTCTGTCTTTGTCTCTGCTCCATCAACTACAATCGGACATCATTCATACAGATATCACCACCCACCATCTTCATGCATGGTATTTTTCAGGTCCATTGCCTTAGCCCAGGGACTGACTCCACATGTTGTGTCTTACCTTTCCAGATCCATATGACCTTTTCTCATGTCCATTTTCCATAGGCTATGGTCTATCTTCTGCCTTTTGTCTCTTCAATGTGGTTTCTGTCCTTCCCGCCCTTTTCTTTCTCATCTTTCCCAACTCTTCACCTGGTTGTTTGACAAAGGCTTGTCCACTTCATCGTGCAACCTTGTTGAACACCTTTCATTTCTCCAAATTTCGTAAGGTTTTGTCTTCCCCTGTCATTTCCTACCTTTTCTGCTCCTTAAGGGTCGTGCATCCTACACATTTCTTTGAATTACCTGATTAGGATCTCATTATGTTTTTTATGCCCTTTCCTATCCTCCTTTTGAACCTTTGTCTACGTGTTCCATTTACCAATACCTATTTCCTTCTCCTCCCTGCTTTCAGACATTGTCAGTCAGATATTTATGCCATTAATGTTACCTGAATCCTATACCATTCAACTTATTTCATCCTATATCTAGACCAATCCTTCCTTCCTAAGACCTATACTACCCATGAAGGCTGTCTGGCTTTCACACCCATTTCCTTACCTTTCAGCTCCCACCTGTACCCCCATTCTGATCCAGATTGACTCCTTTGTCCGATTTTCTCCTTATGGTGTTATGTGACATGTACTGCTTTTATTTGGGGTTCATGTTCCCGACTTTTTCTTCCCTGGAATCCATCTGTTTCCCCTGTCACATTAACTGGTTTGGTTCATCAACTTGTCAGGCTAGCTTATTCTGACTTACCCATGGAAAGTTGCTGTCTCCACAATGTTTCTTCTCATGAAATTCATCATATCACCATGTCACTGTCCTTTGGAGGAGATTGTTCAGGTTGGAATGTGGATTAGTCCCAATACCTTCGTCACTCATTATCTGCATGGTCTGGCTATATGTTCCTCGTGCTGATATCATCTCCCTTTCATGGCAGTTCTACACACGTCCATTCGTTTTTGACTTAGGTAAGTCTTATCAATAGAGCTTTGGGGAGGAGTTGAGTAGGAGGGTAAGCATAGATGTGATGACAATCCAATCTTGACTGAATGCATCCATTTACCGAGCTAATGGGTGTGGAATGCGAGACCAAAGAGAAAGAATTTTGTTTTTCCAGTGGGTGGAAAAAGCACTTATGAGGAGTCCCCAGCTGATAGCATACCCACCTAAAACCCCTATGGATCAAGGTACTACTCCATGGAGAGAATCTTGCTGGGTCGAAATAAATGATCCACAACCTGATTTAGGGCACCAGAAATATGGCAAGCTAGATTTGGTGCCCCATTGCTTGGTGATATGAGTGACCACTGTGGAGTGTACCATAACCACTCTCCCCTGCAGGTGAGGAAGTAAGTGGGACAAAGCTTGACGAAATGCTGTAAATTTGAGAATGTTGATATGGAGAGAAGATGCCTCGATTGACCAGAATCCAGAAATCTCCCGAGTGTCGAGGTAAACATCCCAACCCTCTATAGATGCGTCCATGAACAGACGTAAATCTGGAAGAAGTGGAGAAAGCAGAATCCCTGCTGTTGTCCGGTCCCTGTCTAGCCACCAAGCCAGGTTGGCCCTGATTAGGGAAGTAAGGGGAACAGTGTGGTCCAAGGGATCCAAGTAGAAGTTCCACTGATCAAGGAATGTCCACTTAAATGAATACATATGAGCTATACTCATGGGAATGAGATCCTCCAAGGAAGCCCACATCCCCCAAAAAGATATAATGCTATCCAGCTTTGAGAGAATGTGAGGTGAGGGCCTTGTAGACTGCTTGCTCAATATCCCATAGTTGAAGAGCAGAAGGCTGGGCCTGACTGAGGTTGGAATTGAAGAGAACCCCCAAATGAAGAAGGTATTGAGTGGGAGTAAGAACAGACTTCTCCACCTTTATCAGGAATCCCATCCATGACACTACTTGGAGAAGCAGATGAGTGTGGTCTCTGTACTGTCAATGAGAGGAAACAAACACGAGCCAGTCATCCATGTAATGATGAGTGCAAATAGCCATCAAGTGCAAATGTTTGGCAAAAGTTTGTACCACCTGACAAAATACATAAGGTGCTGAGTCAGTCTAAATGGCAAGGCCTTGAACTGGAACACCCAACATTTATGGACGAAACGAAGATAATGATGTGACTCAGGAGCAATAGAAATGTGAAGATTGGCGTCCATCACATCGAATTTGGTAATCCAGAGTTACAGAAAAAATACCTACCAAAGTAATAAATAGGACTCCATAGTGAAGTAAGGGGGAGTCCAGAAAGGAATTCAACCAGGATAGGTTCCAATCTCCTGTCTTGTTGGGAACCACAAAGAGATGGGAATATAAAACAATTATTATTATAATTTAATAAGCTTATTTGAGCTAGATCGTAGATTAGAATCAAACATGGACAGTGATTTACACATTAAATTTGTCGTTTTGTGAATCTTCAATTTAATTAAGCTGCCTTAGGCAAATAATTAATACAATTATATTTATAATACTTGGCATTTTTATTTTTCTTATGAAACTGTTAAGTTGCTTTTCAGTATTTTCATATGTAGGTTTGTTTTGGGGTCATTATTCTGTTGGTAATTGCTTATAGATTGTACAAAAAATTATGAAAAGCATAATTTCAGTGATTACTTTTAATGTTTATTAGTGAAATTTTAGTAAAATAAGTGTAAACAACAACCAATCGTACAATTATAAAATAAAAAAATAACCTATATTATTATCCTTTAGGATCTAGATGATTTCATATTGATAATATGTCAGTTTATATATTTTATTAACATATTTCCCCTTTTTACCAGCTAATTTGTGTATAGGCAGAAATTAAGTACTAGAATAGCATGACTACATGTAGATAATGAATCGGTGGAGTTAAACACACTGTAGGAAAAGACCACAAGACATGGGAAATTATTAGTAAAAGTTACATAAGAAATTCTAAACATTTTTTGTATTATTCAATTTTTGTAGCTAAGTCAGACAAAGGACATACACTTGAAATATATCAAATAAATAAAGCTTCCAATATTGTCTTACCTCTACTCACACAAAGATATCTTGATCTTCTTTCTGACCTCTAAGCATTTCTAAAACAAAAAATTCATGCTCATGTGCACCAGTCTATATACCCCACCAATTTTGTGCCACTATTGAACATGTACATAACATGTGACTACTCCCCACCAATAGTATTGCACAACCTATGTTGGTGCAGCTAGCTCAATCTGTTATTCCCACTCAATCTGCACTTTCTTGATTGGCACTACATCATTTAGGTATGGTTTTTTCGTGTGTGGCTACCATTTCTGATTGAGCTTCTTTGCTACTAAACATTTTTTTTTGTTCGACAGTTTTCCATTTTTGTTTGCATTCAGTTATTTTAACAATTTTTCTTTTGTGTTTATTTTTGTTCTTGAATTCTAAGTGTACTTACTATGAATTTAAGGTTAAATATATCGAATACAGAAGTTCCCATTACATTCGACAACACTACTGGTACAACTTCTCAGGACTCGGGTTTGACAATATCTGCAGAAGAGGTACAGGTCTTAATTTTAAGTAATTTAGATTATTATGTATGGCTGGCACTTTCCTCTCCTTTTCAACTTGATGATATTTCTGAGGAAGAATACAATCAAGGAAAAGATAATTTTTTGCAGCTTGTCAATCAGGTATGGGGTATTTTATATGTTTCCCCTATCATTTATGATGTCTCCCCTTCGTTATTGGGTGAAATTCCTTCTTCTGAATTTTATGTTTTTTCCCCCTTCACCTGACATTAGGATTCATGTTCAAAGATTTTCAACCAACTTCAGTTGGGTGTGGTATGCCCTGTCCCCCATGCTTGTCAGACCAACATGCTTTGGCGTACCATCACTGTTCAGATCCATATTTGGATTCTCAACAATTGATCCTTTGGGGTTGGAATCGGGGAGCAACTGTTCTTTTTAATCAGGTTCATTCTCAAGGATTAGCTTTTCCCTCTCCTCCCTTTTGTGTTACCTGTCTTCCCTCCATTTATTGTCAGATGCCTTTCATTGCTCCCTGAACTTCTTTAAGATGAGTTCATGTCCCTCCTTTGGACCTTATGGCTTGTTTATCGTCCTCTGCTCTTTCCCATAATATCTGGCTCATGTGCTGTTGGGACTTGTTGGGGAGATGCATTACTCATAGGGATGCATCTCCCCCATTCATCCCTGTGGTATCTGTATCAGGTCCCCTTTCTCAGCAGCACTATATTTGTGGGTCGACCTAATTCCTTGGAATCCAGGATTCATGTGGCTAGATTGCACTCTTCCATGTTTTCTCTGGCTACATGTCTATCTCATCTTCTCTCTTCCTCCCATGAGTTGCTCATCTTCCTTCTTCTTTGCCCAGGCCATTGGCTAGGACTTGGCACTCCAGACTCTATCTTTGTTATTCCCGCAACCGGGTTAACTGATGCCAGCATTATAGGTGACACTACAGAGGTTTCTGGACTGACGAGGGCCAGATTGTTCCACTTTTCTGTCATGTGGTGGCATTTTATGACAGATGTGTGGATTCTACAGGTTCTTTCTGGAGGTTTCTGCCTTCAGTTTTGATCCCCACCTCCCCTTTCCCATTTCCTTCCCACCCCCACGGGATCTCACATCTCTCAGTCATCTTACCAAGGCTCTCCATGATCTGCTTTGCAAAGAGACTATTGATTGGGGGTGCTCCATTCAACAGGAATTTTTTCATCCATATATACATAAAAACAGAAAAGTTCCAGTCCATGCATCATATCTAGTTTTGATGCTTGTCCTACTACGGACCTAATGTACAATTCCAGACACTGCCAGATGTTGGATGACACACTCCATTAATATAATTGCTCTGCTTTTCAATATAGGGTATCATGGTCACCCATTGCACTGTCTCTGGTGCTGCAGTCCTTTGAACTCTCAAATGCATTATTTCCCTCCTTCTTCTAGTAGAGTATGGGAGTCCTTTCCACTTACCAGTTTCTAGCTTCTTGGGTTTTGGACCATGGAGGTCTGTCCTCCTGAGTATGCCCAAAACCACTCAGTTTGAAAGTAGGGAGGTGGCATTCTGTGGGTGTCAATGGCATGAGCCGTTACTACTGCAGACCTGATGTACAATTCCAGATGCTGCCAGGTGTTGGATGTAGCACTCCACCATATATATATATATTTATATATATAAACGAAAAATAACAAAAGAAGAATAAAGAATGTAGTTTGCCCCTCCGACTAAGACATTTCTCCTTCCTATCATCCCCTGGATGTCGGTTCCTGGGGATCGGGTGCTAGTTGGAGATGATCCAGCCACATAAGTCCTCACATGTGTTTGGCTGGTATCCTACTCCTACCACAGACTGGATGACCAAATTCCCAATGCTGCCAGGTTTTTAGACCAGAGATGAACACCTGCCTTCTCTCTCCTCCTTCCTACTATCTGCTGGATGCAGGTTCCCGGTGGATCTGGTGTTAGTTGTGTTGGAGGTGCAAACATGCAGAGATGAGTTCTTGGTACGACAGCTCCTCTTCCCCTGCAGTACTCATTTTTGAGGTGAAAGTTAGAGGACCCTCTTCCTACAACTGAATTGATGTACAATTCCAAATGCCGCCAGGTATTGTTTGAAGTTGAACTTCCATTTACGGTCTGTCATGCCCTAGCCACCCTACACAAAGAAATACCATTATTTCTGTATTTCTTGGGACCCCGTCATGTTCCTGCACTTTATGTTTTGTTGACACATTATTAAAGGGCGAAGAGTATACCTGGCTCAGAAGTAGTGTGGTCTCCCTCTAGGGTGTTGTTTTTAATTCCTTATTACACTTCATCATCTTCCTTTGAGCGTTTCCTAAGGGGGATCATTTTCTCACTGGTTTCCACCAGTTCAGTGTGGGATTCTAGCTTTTTGTGAGCGAAGGTAAGATACTGTATCGGAAGTTAACGTTTTCTTAAACTGAAAATGTATTTCCAATAGATAGTTGCCTCTTCTCACATTTCACACCTGACCTCCCCACTTCTGATGTGAATTGGTTTGATTGGTTATGACCAATCTTGAAGTGATTATCATGTTCATGATTAGAGAGGGCACTACTTACACTAGGGGTATTGTATTACTCCTATTTGTCGAGGGGCACTAGTTACAGTAGGATTATTACCTTATTCCTATTGATGGATTGGCACTAGTTACAGTAAGGTTATTGCCTTACTCCCATTGGTGGAGGGTTGCTACATGATCATTTGCATGTTAGTATGCAGTAATAAATGGGAGTAACAAGGCTAGTGGTGAGCAAGAATTTATGCCAATAGAGGGCAATACAAGTCAAGAAAGCTTTTTGTGAGAGTAGGTAAGTATCTAAAACACTTAAAATTCCACAAATAATTTGAATTCACACAAAATCACGTATTTTAGTTAATGGTAATATTTTTCAATCCAAAAACATACTGAAAAACAGAAGGAAATAGAATGCTCAGGATAATAACATATAGAAAAAGTAGAGATTCCCATTTTCAAAACAGTGGTAAAATTTGTTACAGTAATTGAGCTTCATGAGTTTAATATAATTATTTTCACCATGTTTTACCCACTAAACTCCCCATTGACCCATATTTATATGTATGTTAGCTTATAGTGAGCCTAATAAAAGAAATTGCATTAAACTTAACTGATTTGCATGCATATATGCGTATACCTGTAATTAAAATCATAATCATAAATTCTCATTACTGTTTTAGTTGTTACATCTAAGACTGGTGACTTCTTAGATCATCACAATATATACTATGAATGAAAATATTATAACCAGAAGTTGTACCATTAAATACAGGGGTATATTTCCTAAAATAGTGTATTATTGAAAGTAATTTAGTTTTATAAATCATAAACAGCACTTTTATTTTATCATGTTAGGTATAATTGAAATAATTAACAAGTAAAACAGTAAATTAAGAGAAATTAAACTATGTTTGAGTTGTATCTGTCAGCTGTCTTTTCTTCATTCATCTATTAAAAATAAAATATTTTCATACATGGGACCCCCCCCCCCCCCCCAGTGGCACAGCAGTATGTCTGCGGACTTACATGGTGGGCAGTGCACAGATAGTCCATTGTGTAGCTTTGTGCTTAATTACAAACAAACAATCATACATGGGCCATGTTTTTGTAGTAAACCTCATTTTACTGGAATTCTAATTGAAAATGAACTGTTTACTGATCATTTTAACCTATAAAGTCCAGATGCTTCTTGCTTCTCCTGTTCTTAAGAGCATGCAACTGGAGTTCTAATTTTCTAATTTATTTTTTACTTAACTGTAAGGAAATAAGCACAGTAGTTTGATTAATGTTTTTAATAATCTTTATCACTTGACTTTCTTAAGCTTTCACAGAAATTGTGTTTACCTGTACATCTATGTGTTTAAGTGTAATATTCTTTGTTCTTGAGAGATTGATATAAGTGATAGTACTTCACTATTCACTACTCCATTAGATCTAATTTGCTAATTTTCCTAAGCTATAATTATATATTCTGTGATGTTATGAATTACAAGCTTTTCTGCTATATTCTCTGAATGCTTTCATATGTATTTAAGAAAATATAAAGATTGTGTGGGAATTGTGTTGCCAGTGGAATATACATAATTTCAGTCTTCTCAGAAGTGAATAATTTAACACTTTTGTAATAGAAAAATAGGGCAGGTTACACTAATTTATGGGTTGATATCCTCTCCTGTCACACCCATTTTGTGCTGGTGAAGAAATAGAAGATAGCACCTTGTTTGGTACACTCTCTCATGATACTCATGTGTATCTACCATATTATGAGGGTCAGAAGATACAAATGCGTAAGTTTTCCTCCTTCCCACCTAGCTGCCGGAGTGATAGGGTATACATCTTTGTATATAACTTCTTTTGGGTTTTTATTTGTTGTATGATGCAATTTTGGTATAATCTTGGGTTTTTCAAGTGTTTTTTTGCTTGTAAAAAAGAATGTGACATTTCTTTGTGTAGTATGAGTTCAAAGCTGGGAAGTTGTTAAAAATTATGGAATTTCATAATTTTGTTCTGAGTTTGTGTTTGTATGACAAGGTAGCTTGGCACAGGTAGTACATATTCTATAATGTTTTTTATAAACAAAATGGAATTTGTTTTTTTTTTGCTGCATGTCTATGAAACGTATTTTATAGAAAATATACAATTATTAAATTGCTTTGCGCAAAGATCAAAATGAATGAAAAATAAAGTAAGTTAGCTGTTGTAAATGTAACCATATAAATATTTTAGTCTGTAAGAAAGAATTTCACATGGATCTTAGATAATACTTGTGTGCAATACAAAAGCTTAAAAATTCAATATTATCTTCTACAATGTAACTTGTAAAGTATGAAATCCTGCGTGCTTATGTCTTTATTGGTTTTTATGTTTTATTATTATGTTTCAAAGCTAATACAATGATGTTAGCTGCTAGGCTTGGATAATATAATTATGTAAAAAGTCAACAGGTTTTCTTAATATATCTTTTGTTTTTCCTGTAAGGCATTTTCCAATAATCTTTCTTATGTATGCATTCATGCACATATAAACCAAATGTTACACCTGTGTGAGATACATAATTACTTTGCTCCAGTAGTTTTTTGTTCATTTCTTTGTCATTTTCTTTATGAGCATTTTTACATTTTAGTAACTTGTGTGTTGAACAGTTTGAACAATAAGTACATATGTATGTTTTTGCATAAAATTACTATATCAGGGAATTAGTGTTGTTAAAAAAATATTTATTTGATATATTTCTAAGTGGAAGATAAAGGGACAGCTATTATACTGTATTTATTTGCCATAAGTGTTTAAAAGTTTACGTAATTAATGATTTAATGAATAGTTTTTAGAAAAATTGATTATTCAACCAAAAAACTAAATAAGCTATTCCTGAAAAATGTCTCTGAATATTCTTCTATTTTATTAATTTGAGTTTAGCTTTAACATTGTTTTTGCTTTTTAATTTTGATTTAAAAGATGGAATAGTTTCAAATTTAATAATTTGATCAAATACTATGTGTATACTAACAGTAAACTAAGAGAATACTAGTTATTATGGACAATTCTACATTTTTGGTGGATTCTTGTCCTTGCAAGTAAGTCTATTAACATTATACATTCCTAATACAGTAACCTTTAAAAACCTATTTGTTCTCTTGTAAATTATCATCAATATGCACATGAACCATAAATCTGTTAAATCTGCAGAATTGATAATTTGGTTTTAATTTATTATTAACTTCTGTTATATATTATGTATATGAAATGATATTAATATAACAGGTGAAGATACAATTCTGGGAGATCAGTCTATGCACTATCTGACAGCAGATGAAATGAAATCACTTGGGGATGACTCACTGCCTATCGATGTAACTAAAGATGAGAGAACCACTGATTCAATGCTTCTAAGCGCAGATTCTGGAGGTTTGTAATGAGTGACTATTTTCATAAAATGCTTTATAATGTTAATTCTTATAATTAAGTTTAAATGCTCTTAATATTTGAATTTTGGTTTCAACTTTGCCACAGATCATCAGAGATGGGAAGTAATCCCTGTCTGATTTACTCAAGTTAGTCCATGAGTGTACAGTCAAGGACAAAGATACTTATGAAGCCATAGACCATGAGATACACCTATGAGCAGTCCAGCAGAATGCCCCACCTCATTGGTGGGTATAAAATGATCTTGTGATGTGTTATTTTGGCTCTTTTTTTTCAACATTTGATGTTGATGCATAGATGACATATTGGATGGAGTTGATCAATCAATACCTGTTGGCATCTGGAATGGTACATCAGGCCTACGGTAGGAAGAGTCTCAATGTCACAGTTATATAGCATATTCACAGGTTGTACAGTGCAAACTTAAGTATACCTGGTCAGGCAACACTCACCACAGAGTGGGATCAAAATATGCGATAAAGGCACCCAGCAAAGAAAAAATGAATAGAGTACTTACCATCACAGATAAACAGTTACAGAACTGATGATGTTCCCCAAAAAGAAGATGGAAATGTGTAGCCAGGGACATGGTAAGATGACGGATCTGATAGGAAGAAAACATGAAATGGCAACAATCATCAGGAGAAAGGGAAGAAAATGCCAGGTGAATGAATTGGCGAATACCACCCAGAAGGGTTGCCTAGTATCTCTAAATGTATAAGTGCAAGCAACAAAACCTTCAAGATCCTTACTGAACATGACTAAGATCGAAATCTGATTGGACACAGAGAAAAAGAGTGAATTGGTGAATTGGAGAAAAGAATTGAACCCCTTTTCTGTCTGACAGAGTGTTGGGTAAGAAGAACTGGTCTGAGGACATAGATAAAATAAGAAAATGGTCTGCGGAAAAACAGCGCAAATCTGGCTCACAAAAATCATAGGTCAGCAGCCAGGAAAAATATACCTGCAGATAAAGGGGATACATAGCATATAAGAGTCAGGTCACAAACAGGTGTAGAGAAAGAACACATAACCTGAATCTACCTGTTAGGTAACTGGAATGGTCATTTGGGACCAATTACCCAAAACAATGTGAAAACTCAAAAATATGTAGCTGCGATAATCAAATGGTAGTTGATAAGGCCACTGTAAACAATGGCAATTGTGGAAAAAAAACGAGTTATGGTTGACACCACTTGCTGAAAAGGGTTCAACCTCCTCTCAATAGAACATTGTCGATATGAATGCCATTACTTTTGAGAAAAGTGACATTTCAGACTAAGCAGAAACTGATACATGTCAACCTTAGAAATTAAAACCCAATGCCATGTGAAAGACAGAATAACTTCTATGCCAGAAGATTGAGCTACTGGATAGGCAGGTGCTCCATATCTGATCATGGCTGCCTCCACACAGATAGCCTAAAAAGAAGTGGAAAAGTTGGACACACCGGAAAGGACC
>NW_013665610.1:506793-557757 GCF_000517525.1 Limulus polyphemus
AGTTCTACACACGTCCATTCGTTTTTGACTTAGGTAAGTCTTATCAAGTAGAAGGGGATTTCTGTCAATCTCTGCCGACCCCTTGATTGAATAAATCGGGGACAGTCTGCATTTCAAAATAGGGAACTGTGGACACCTATTGAGCTTTATCCAATGTAATGTTCCTCCATACTCCCCACCACATTTACTCCCCCTTTTTTTTTTCTGATTGGAACAAGGGAGTCCTTACCACTTTCTATGTCAAAGTTTCTGGGGTGGTGGACCATTGAGGCTTCCTCCTGAGTACATTGTAGACTTTTAACTTTCCATATATCCACTCAGTGAGAAAAGAGTAAAGCTGGTTTCCCACTTTCCATTTCCCCTGGATGCTTATTCCCAGGTGGACAATTGTTAGTTGGAGCAGGACCAGCTTACGTGTGATCCTCTTCATAATACTGTGTTCAGGATGACACCCCCTCCCCTTTTCTACAGTTGTGTGCAGTAGAGGCCCCCCTTCACGTTAATTCTGGTTGCAAGTGGTTCCTTCCCTGCTTGTACAGTTGGTTTTGGGGGATTTTGTATGCCTTGTTATACTGGTAACAGGATGTACATACACTGTTCCTATGGTTGAGCGAATGTTATGTATCCTCCTCATAATTCCAAATACAGGATGTTGCTTCCCAGCATTTATGGCTGGGTGAGTTAAGAATTTCTGCTCTTAATATCAATTACAGATATTGCCCTGTTTTTATGGTTGAGTTGAGTCAATGACATGACCCAGCAGTTCCGAGTTTGGTTTGTTGTACTTCTTGCTCTTATGGTGGTTTTGGGAGTTTGTCTGGTTGCAGTCACATGCCAACTTTAGTTGGTTGACGTATGACACTCTGTTTACTTATGGTTGGGATTCATGTGTATTTGTAACATGGTTCACATGCACTAGCCACATTGTTTATGTTACTCTATATTTGTTTTTATCTGATTGATTCTTAAACTCCTAATGTCAAGGATGAGTTGTGGAACGTCGTCTGTACATTTGAGGTGGTTAATTGCCATAGCTACGGATTGCACCTCTCAGAACAAATTACACTTGTGCACTTCCTTTTTTTTCACCCATATGAGGTTCATTTCCTTCTTCAAGGGTGAAGGGCATACATGTTTCAGAAGTCACTCTGTACCCCAAATGTGTGCTTCAGTTAATTTCATAGCACACCTGTTCATTCTGGACAGTTGCTTTCTCCTTGGTTTCAATGGTATGTGCCTACACCGGCCCCTCCACCTTAACAATGTGGAGTTCTAGCTTTGTGTGAGAAGAAGTAAGACTGTATCAGAAATTAACATTTTCTTACACTGAAAATGTATTTCTCATAAGTACTTTATTTCCACTCACACACTTCTCATCCTTCCTCCCCACTGCCAGTGTTATTATTTTAGATCCTGCCAATTCTTGAAAGTGAGGATTGAGTGGGAACAATAGAGGGAGGTAGCTGCATCAGTACAGGTGGTGCAATACTATTGGTGGAGAGTATCATATGCTATGTACATGTTCAATAGTGGTGCAAAATTGGTGAGGTATATGGTCTTGAGCACTGAACATAAAAATTCTTTAGCAATGCTTAGAGAGGGGGAAAGAAGATCAAGATAACTCTGTGTGAGAGGTGGTAAGTAACTATTAGAAATACAATTTCACTGTAAGAAAGTGTTAACTTTCATTATAGCCATGTGTTACTTTTCCAGTATTTCTTTCAATCAATAGAGTTAATCTTCTTTCATTTGTAAGTGTTCAAGTAGAAAGAAAAAAGCTTGTTTGCTACCAGTGTTTGGTGGTATTAGTAGTACTATAAAGCATGAGAAGTACCTGTATTTTTATATAAAAGTAAGTAACTAAAATACTTGTAGTTAAAGTTAAGTATTATTGTGGATAAATTAGAAATTTGAAGGTTTAAAAATATCTTATATACCTTTTAAAAAAGTTAAGTAACATTTACATATTATTTGTTTGATGAAAAGTGTTTATGTATTTGGAAAGTTGGATGGACAAAAGACTGATATAAAGATTCTTCATTTTTTCTGTATGCTTTTTAAATCTTTGCTACCACAGAATTCTATTAAGTAAGTTAAAAGAGTTTATCTCAGACAGTGAAATATTTAGGTTAAATATCCATTGCCCTGTTCATATATAATTATTCTGCATAGTTTCAATAATATTCACTCAGAATGTAAACAAAAGTCCACACAAACAACGTAAATTATTCACTTTGGAAAAAACGCTTTGTTTGTTTTCATATATGAAACTGTAAGAAAATAAGCAATAGTAAACTGTAACATATTTCTCTAGATGAAAGAATGTATTTATGTATAGCAACTGGTGTAAGAAATCAAATAGAAACTATTTATATACCATAACAGACAGTACTAAGTAGCCCTATGTTGTTGTTTATTCATTTATAGATTAAAGATTGACAGCTTTATTTAAGTAATATAACTTTTGCTAGCAGATACCATACTTTCAACTGATTGAGAATATGCCTGTACAAATAACAATAATTATAAAGAAGACAGAAATTTAAAATTGTGTATTCTATAAAATATTATAATAAAAACTGAAAGTACAATAACAAATATGTTTGTTCACACACCTTATCCATTCTCAATGAGTTTGTAAATTACTTTGGATCGACAAATCTTTGAGTTATACAAAAAAAACATTTTCAAATTAGTTATTTGAAAGTTATTACATAATTAACATGATTTATTTTATTTATAGATAAATTATATTTTTTATTATTGTCCTCTAGTGGTTCAGTGATAATATTAAGAGTTTGATCGTCACATTGGATATAGCACAGATAACCCATTATGCAACATTGTACTTAAGCCAACCTAATTCTTTGTGTACAAAACCTCGTGTGTTAAAGATACTTTCTTGATATCTGTTCACCCTTTTAGTGTACAGCCAAGGATGATACAATATGAGGTACAGCCCAGTCATATTTTGTGGTGTGATTAGATATTAATCCATTTATTGGTGGCCTAAATTTAGTATGTTATTGAACCATATATAAAACATTTAAATGTTTTAAGGCTTTCATAATATGTCAATTAATAATGTTTTAATGAAACTTTCTTAAAGTTGACGAAAAACATATTATTTTTATTAAAAAAAAGAACATGAAATGTTGGTGACAGTAGTTTTTACTAACCTCTTCAGTATAAATATAAAAATTGAAAATGCCTTTCCAATCAAATTAGCCAGGATTTATTTTTTAAAAAGGTGGTAAAAAAGTTGGATGTGTTTTTATATTAAGTATATATATATATACATATATAGTTAAATTTTTATACAGAACTTCTTGTAGGCAACGTCCACGACAATTAATCAGCAGTAGTCATTAATTGGTAAATAAATGATTATCTGATATATAACTAATATGTAAAATTGAGTTGATATAATGGTTTTCCAGAGTTTTTCAGCAGTGCGATATATGTTCTGAACAATAATGACAGTTAATGTGTGTGTATATATGTATATAAACACACACTCGTTAAAAATTTTATATTTTTCTCTAGCACCATTAACAGTAGAGGAAGACCATCTCTCCCCTATGCATGTTAGTTACAATGTCGAGACTACATATATGGATAGCTATGCTACAGATAACATTGATATGTCAAGAGGTCCTTTTCATGCAAGGTAGGGAAGAATTTGAAATTATGATACAAACACGAAATATTTTCATGGTATGATTGTAGACTGAATTTTTATGTTCTTCGGCTGTTTAGAATTGTTTTGAAAACATTATGTTTTTAATGTTTGATACATGTATGAACTGATTGACAATGCATTTAATCTTAAATACAGTACAAAATTTTGGCTAGTGTGTTGTTTTCAGAAAATTCAATGATGACATTTGCTGTAAATCTTACAGTACACTCAGATCTCTACTTGTCAAGATTAAACAAGAAAACATCTCACGACAAACATAAAAATATCATTTATGAAATACTGTGTTCCTGTAAACAGACCTATATTGGAAAATCAGGAAAACATTTTGGGGCAAAAATAAAATAACAAAGACTGCATGAGACTGATGAAAACCACAGAATTTTTCCATTGCAGAACATTCATTGTTAATGGAACATAAAGTAGACTAAGACAGTTATAGAGTCATTGACTCAAATAAGTTCTGGAAAGTAAGAAAGATTATGGAATTTTTCTACATTAACATGCTGAAACTCTCACTAAATGCAGACTCAGACATAGAAACATCAACATTTGCATGTTCCACCAGCTACAATCCAGAATGATCATCAGATCACAATGTCACTTCTCAATCCACCCAGACACTATATAAGTCCATCATAGTCCTTGCCAAGTTGACCTACAGATGAAGATAAAAAGACAAAAGGCTTTTGAAACATCATTTACTCTACTTGTGCTACCTTTGTAGACCTTTTAGTCCTCCAAAATATATTCTCTACAATTTTCACTCTGATCTAGGCATTGTCACCTGTTTGACCTTTGTTTTTTCTCATCATGAATACTTGCTTAAATCAGCTAGAAAAGCACTGTCCTTTTTTAATTAGCAATCCCCTACAAGCTATAAATTATAAATATATTTCAGATCAGGTAGATTTACCTCATAAATTCTGTAAGCTTTTCTTGTTGAAATGTTCTTACTCTGACAACAACCACAGTACTTTTGTTTCTGAATGCCCTTGATGAAATTCCTTCCTTCCATATGACTTATTGTACAAGTACCTCAAACAAGATTTTTTTGTTTGTGACAGTTTTTTCCATATGTGTGGGCAGAATTTTTTACAGTAGGTGTCTGTGATTTGTTGGCAATAAATTTCAACAATGAACAGAGAGCACACAATCCACTTGTTTCAAAATATTATATTCAAAAACAAGTCAAATTTATATACAAATATTCATTACACAGTTAATCACCACAGTTGTATCCAGAACTTTAAATACTCATCTTTTCATCAAGAGTCCCTACAGGCTGGTTCAGTTTCTTTAGAACCCAACTGACAAGAATAATTCTTCTTTAGTCTGTTATTGCAATACAATAAGTATTAAATTCAAAATTCACTTATGTTACCTCATGGTTTACCACAGTTGTATCCCGAGCTTTAAATAATTTTCTTTTATGTCAAAAGTCCACACATACTGTTTCAGTTACTTTAGAACCCAATTGACAAGACATATTATTATTCTCTACTCTGTTATTTCAATACAATCTGTGATTATTACACTAAAAATCGTCACTATCCACTCTTTATGGCTAAACTTACAAAAACAGTCTAGATCTATTTCACTATATCTCTCACTAACTTTGTCTTACTTTCACTTTAATTAACATACTTACTTGCACTAACTTTGTTGCCTATATATATATATATATATATTCCCCAACTGTGGCCTAGAACTTTCTACAAATTACAAGACATTATGATGTAACAATACTCACTTAAAGGAACAAGAAAAATTCAGAAGGTTCAAGTAGCTTAACATCAGTTTACAACAATTGAACTACACAACAAATGATTTGTAAACAGTTCTAAAAATAACTTACTTTAACACTTGCACAATATAAATTAAGTACTACTCTCATATAAACTTAAAATGAACAGTTGTGTATATCTAACAGTTTGTCTGTATTCATGATATCAAAACACATTTATTCAAGTTGTTGGGAGATGGCTGGGAATGCATTTCAGGTGTAAATACCTGCTTGAAATAAATTTTAGTTCTTAAATCTAAACTTTGAATCAGAATTATCTCTGAAATTATGTAAGCCAGAATACCCACATTGAGATGGAGGAGGGAATGAAAGAGTGTCATGATAAAAGACAATCAGATTATCACCAGATACTGAGCTCTGGTACAGGAAAAGTAACATACATAGACCACAGCAATACCAAGTAGTAAGAACAAGCAGAGCTTGAGCAGCATTCAGAACCAGAATCGCAGGTGTTAGACTGGATTTGGCTTCTCTGATCTTATTCTAACCACGTTAACACCTGGCTCTTTTAGATTCCTCTGAGATGCCTGTTGACTAAGTTGGTTTTGTGACTATACTGGCCTTTTCATTTTCAAATAATAGGGATTTTAGCCCCAAGTGTACGCCCATTCTCTACTGAGGATATTCTACTAACAGTTTCAGGACAATGCTTTGTACTCTGACCCTAGATACCTGCCTAGCCAAACTCTGGGACCACACCTCCAAATATGCATTGCTACCCAGGCATCTCCATACCTCCTGAATAACCTTTATATTTTATTTATAGGGCAAAGAAATACTCTGATCAGAATAATGTTTTCTTTTTATTAACATTTTAGAGTTTTCCCCACACTGGATTCTACATTCTTCTCAGTGTCTTCTTATTCTCAACTCTCAGTTTTTTGTGGTCTTGTTTTGTTACCTTCCCTGTTCCAGAGCTTAGCATCTGGTTATCTGTTTATCTTTTATTGTGGCACTCTTAAATTCTCTCCTCCATCTCAGTGCAAATATTCTGGCTTACATTATTTCAGAAGTAAGTCTACCTAATTTGAATTTTACATTTAGAGAATTAAAATTAACTTAAATATCTACATCTGAAATAATTTTCAACCCACCTCCCCACAACTGGGACAAGTGTTTTATGACATCAAGATTGCAAAAAAGAAAATCTGGCTGGTGGTGGGAAAGCAAAGTTTATGTAGTTTTCATTGCACTTGCACAAAAAGTCACTTGGAAGGTGAGAGAATGAAGAACTTTGGATAAGGTGACATGGTGCATTGCATTAAGGACATTTCTAACTAAAACTTGCACAGTTGTTGTCAGGGCAATAATGGCTAAACAAGAAAAGTCTTAAGTCTCACAGTATTTCAGGCATAAGTAACTGTTTGAAATACATTTTAATTCTGAAAAGTAATATTCTTAACTGCTGCTAATTTGAAAAGGACAGGTTTTGTACATTGAACATATTTTTGGTACTTTATTTTTATTTCATTTTTGTGTGCCTTTGATGCATTTTTAAAGACTTCTGATCAACAGTTGTCTAACTGAATTGATTAGAACTAGAAAGTTCTGTAAAATTAATGAAGCATGTTTTGTGTAATAGACAAATTGAAAGCACTTAATGTCATAAATTAAAACATAAGAAAACTAGAATGTATAATGATTAAAATAGGTTGAATCAATGGTTCAGCTTCTTCTGTGCATACAATATTTTCAATCTTAATCTTAATAATATCTCATGAGGTTTGTCCAACTTAGGAAATGTAGATTAGTCCAAAGTCTATATATTAAGCTAACAATGTGAAATAATTTTTGTAATCTACATAGTAAAAGAAAATTATAATAATGAAAATAAACCATTATAGTCTATAATATCTATGAAACTCTCTCTAAAGAAACATGGTATAATTTATTTGTTTACATTAAAAATTAAATCTCTAACTTGATATATATACTAGATTGCACTTTATGTTATAAATAGCACTGAAATAGTATTCTGTTTATGGTAAACCATACTGCTATGTTTTTATTTAACAAGAAATGTATATCAAATAAAAAAATTGGGTGTTTTTTGATTGACTGAATAATTCTATTATTTTTAATTCTAACTCTAATGATTTATTTGTACTGGTTTATTATATTTTGTGTAACTGTAATACCATGTATATCACAATAAAAAATTAAATAATTGTTTTATTAACAAACTATGAATGTTTCTGTTATTTTTTATTCATCAGTGTTTATATTTTTGTCTTGGGCCTGAATATTTCTTCAAATAAAACTCCTCATCTAACATTTTTGAGTTAGAAGTGGGTTTCTTTTATTTTAAAGACCCTTAAAGTTTTGTCCAGTTGCTATTATTTATTGTTGTACATTCATATTTTCTTGAGTGAATGTTTTTGGACTATATTGGCAGCTTCTGTTAGCTTTTTGAATCATAGCTAAATATTTTGCACTGCTATTTTACTTAAATATAGATATTGATTCTGTAAGCTAACCTGTATTTTTTTTTATCCCTGTGCAATCCCTTATTTGTTTGGAACTTTTAGCAAGCTGAAATGGAAGATGTAAGTTGATTATTGTATGTCTTTTTTTACTAGATATTTGTATTTATTCTTAAGATAAAGTTTTAGCCTGATCAGTGGACATCTGTAACAAAGTACATATAAAACATAATCAGTTTTCTTCTGCACTGAAAAACCTTTGTGTGTTAAACAACATTTGACAATGAAATACACTTTACCCTATACTTTATGTTGTATTAGTTTCTAACACATCACTATTCATTAGTTATAAGAGCAATTCAACTCCTGTGAAAATAGTTTGAATTTATTGATACTTGTTAAAAAAAGCCTATTGAAATTTAAGGATTATTTTTGTTTTAAAAGCAAGTAATTTAAATGAAAAATTTGGTGTTAGTTTCATTTTGTTGAAAATTCATTTATTTAATTGTAAATGCTTTAGTGCAATTTTCTTTGGATTATGTTTAATTTTTATAATTAATAAATGAACTGCAACTTTTTTTTTAGTACCATTTAAACTAGATGTATTTTATAGTTGTTAGTCAAGTTTCTTGTTTTTATGTTATTACTGACATATTTAGAATGTTTATTTAGGTTTCTTGTCAGCTTTATGGTGGATGCTCGTGGAGGGGCCATGCGAGGATGTCGACAATCAGGTGTAAGAGTGATAATACCACCTCGGAAAGCCTCTATGCCTATGAGAATCACATGTCGTTACTTAAGAAAAGAAAAATTAATCCATCCTCCACCATTGATGGAAGGAGAAGCTTGCGCTGCACGA
Source organism: Limulus polyphemus (assembly GCF_000517525.1). Lineage (NCBI taxonomy): Eukaryota > Metazoa > Arthropoda > Merostomata > Xiphosura > Limulidae > Limulus > Limulus polyphemus. The sequence continues at coordinate 515,583 of NW_013665610.1, forward strand.
ATTTTAGAGGTTGGACCAGTTGGGGCCAAGTTTTTAGGGTACATTTTTTTTAAGATTTACATATATAGAATTTCAAAAGTTTCATAATTTTTTATGTATGTATATAGTATACATGCTTGAAATTGTCATAATTAGTAGTATAATTATCAGAATTTTCTATTCAATTATGAAATAAATATATTTTTAGGCATAACATTGCTAATAAGAACTTTTTTTTGTCAGAAGTGCTTTATATTATGTGTTTAATATTCACATGTGAAGTGTCGTTGCTTTTCGTTCTATCTTTCATACACTGTGTTGCAAAATATTACAGAACATGCTTTTATATTTTAAAATAACTTTTTTTCTGGGCACTCAGTATTTTTTAATTTTACAGTTTTAGAAATTTCTAAATAACAGATTTTTTAAAAGGTAATACCAAGATAATAGATTTTCAATAAAGTTGTTATTGTATATATAGGAAAAATGTTTTTTATAAAAACATTATTGAACATTATAGGCCTATTATTATTGAAATTCCACACTTTACATCTCTTCGAGGAAAAGAACGAGAAATAATAATTTTACGCAGTGATAATGGAGAAGTCTGGCAAGAGCATACAACTGAGGCAACAGAAGAAGCAGTTCAAGATACCTTGAATGAAAGTTTTGAAGGAGAAGGTGGATTTCAGCTTTTTATTTTTGTTATTTTAAAGTAATTTTGATTTCAAGGGAATATTTTTTTAAGTTACTACATCTTATAATAAGGATGTTTTGCTCTTATAATGTTTATGAAATTTACTGAGATATATGCTCTATCCTGAAAAGAAGAATGCAAATTAAATTGTTCATAAATTAAAATTATGTGAATATTCTCCCTTTACTATATCTTTTAGCATAAAGTTTCCAAGGCAAAGTAGAAGAGAGCTATTTATTAGATTTTACAGTTTGCATGTACGTAGGTGATACTAAAGACTTATTCATGTTTTACGTAAATACAAATACCACCATTAAAAAAAAATTGTTGAGTGTTTATATTATAGGTAACTCTACTTTCAGTAAAATCTTAACTATTTATTTTTGTTTATTATTTTTGATATTATAATTGTTAAGAGCTCTTAAAAAATGCAGTTTTACTTAAAAAAAAGACAAAGTTCTTGTGCTTAAAAAAATTCTCTTTTCATTTTAGAAATAAATGCCTTAGAAGATCTTAATGCTGACTGCATTACTCGAATTGTGACTACAGACTTTCCACAGTATTTTGCTATTGTTAGTCGTGTAAGACAAGAAGTCTGTAATATTGGACCTGAGGGAGGAATAGTCAGTTCTACAGTAGTTCCCCAGGTCCAGGCTATCTTTCCAGAGGGAGCACTAACAAAGAAGATTAAAGTAGGACTTCAGGTAATGCCTTCTAGTAGTAATGCTTCTGAAAGTCATGCCAAATCATCCTTATTGTCCAATGATAAAGAACCGAAGCACCCACATAATAATTGGGTTAAAAAAACAAATCAGAATTCAAGATCTACTTCTAGCCGATTCCCAACTTTCAAAAAGGATAAAGATCCTTCTTCAAAGCACTCTACACCAAAATCTGGCTTTTTTGCTGAATTTATCCGTAGAACCTGGCCAAAACTAGACTTGTTTTCGAGCATGTGAGCAAATTAAAAAAAACTACACAAGAAAAATAATTTTATGTTGTCAATATATCAATATAAGTTATGTTTTTGATCTGTTCAAACATGTAATAAGCAAATGTGTTCTAGTCATTCATACTTATTGTGGTAAGAAGCAGTATTCCTACCTGTAATTGAAAATAATTTTGTATTTTATATTCTATACTGGGAATCACTAACTTTGATTTTGGTCTGTGTGTGTAGTTGCATTTGTTTATTTAAACAAACCATTTTTCAGAGCAAAGCTCAATCTTGTTTACTTTTTACTCAAAAAGTGTGCTTTAGATAATTCAAAAATAGTTTCTATTGCATAAAGAAACTAAGAAATTCAGCCTATACATTAGTCCCTACAAGTGTTTTACGTGTTTGTTTTGTGTGTGTAGAAAAGCATTATTTACACATTTTATTTGTTTAAAATGAAAATAAATAGCAATTCATATTATTAGATTAAAACGTATTGCTAACCACTTTGCAGTTTTATATGTTGCAACATTAAATATAAATACTTACACCTTCACTAGGTGTTTTAATACAAATAGACATTCCAAAAATAAATCACCGCAAAAATGTTACAGCCATATATTTTGAAACTGAAACACTTTTCTAACTGTGATATGCAGAGATATTGCAAGATATTTGACATTTAATTTTATTGATTATTCTTGAATGCAATTTTTGATAGTGTGAAATTGTAAGATTCCAGCTATGTATTTTGAACAACAAAACATATATAAGAGAACAGGCAATCAAAAAAGACAGCTTTATGTTTAATGTTCTGTAAACAAAAAGTTCACCTCAAAGAAATACATGTGTTTGAAGGGTGTTCAATAAGAACATGATTTTACTACTTGTAGATCATATCTGATATTGGTTTGTGGCTTACATTAATACAACCAATATTGAATATATGTAACAATCCAATTAAAGAAACTATTCACTTTGACATGAGCTGCCATATCAACTTATTGTAGATGTTTTATGTCAACTCTTGGAGTCCGTTGTGCAGACATCTTACTATTGTGCAAGTATTTATAGATAATAATTCACATGGATTTACTATTGATATCCAGTTTAGGTACATGGATTATTCCAGTTATGCCATTTCAGCAAGATCTTGCGTGGGGGCCAAAGTTGAACCATAATTTCTACAAAATGCATAAACTGTTATGTAGCACATTTCAGAGTTCATGCATCAACTGTAATAATTACTGAAGATATTATCAGATGGTTGCGAAGAACACGAAAGATATGGAAATTTTGACTTTGTATTTATTAATTCTAGTAATTTCCCATAAACACAGCCCCTTAACCAGACGTTTTACATAACTGAAAAACAAAATTAAGGCTTGGGTAGGGCAGCTGTCTCCCTCCCCTTCCCAATCGGCATCACTAGATTCTTCTATTCATTTTTTATCTTGTCTACTCTCACAAATTTGTCATCAGCTACTGCAGTTTGTGGCCATTCTAACTTTAGCTCACCTCTGATGCTTGTTTGGGCAACAGTTTTCCTTGTGAAACTACTCATACAGTTATGTATGTGATAATGAATCATTACTGTGTATGTTGTTTAACTGTTGGTGTATGAGCACATCCTTTTTGTCCTCTTTTATCATGAATTTGATTACAACAGCAGTCAAACCTAGTGTCATCTACAGTTCTTCTAATTTAAATGTTTAGCATGCCCTCTATTGTGAATGCTATTAACATTTGAGAAGTGTTGATATTTTAATGTTTACTCATATCAAGCTTATGTGTAAAAAAATATTGTTTCTTTCTGAACACCCCTCATGTATAAAAGAGAAAGCATTCCAAAAAAGGTAAATAGTACTGTGTTACATTATTTACTAATATTATTTGGTCTGTAGTGGGTATTAATGGAACATTAACTATTCTTTCTTTAATTTGATAGGAATTATTCTACAAGTAGACACTGTTTTACAGTTTGAGATAGAGATTCAATGATCAGCACTCACAATAAAATAATAAAAGTTATGATTTATTAGTAACACAAATTTCAGCCTTGAGCTTTCTTCATTGTAGCTAGTTTAGTGTACGCACCTAAAGAAGACTCAAGGCCAAACTTTATGTTACTAATAAATCATAGTTTTTATTATTTTATAATGTTGATCACTGAATCTTTATCTTGAAATTTCAAACTTTATTCTCTAGAAGCTATAACATACTTTAAAATACACTGATTGCCTTGTTGTGAATATCATTATAGATACATATACTGATGATATTTTTTTTTCAAGTTAAGCTTTATTGGCATGTAAAGCCTGAAGGGTACAGTGTACAAGGCTAAGAGTAGCATTTGTAAGACTATGAAGCCAGTTACGTACCTAATGTAACACAGAACATGTGTAGATCAAGTAAGTTTAATAGATAATATAGTACCTACTTTTTAACCAATATTACACAACAGGACACTGCACTGGATGGATTTTAGAAATGATGAGCAAAATGAGCACATTCTCATATATGTAACTTTGTGTTGACAGAGTATTTTCTGATTAGTATACTTATATAGTGTATTACATAATTGCAAAAATAAACACAAAACAACTCTAAATGTTTTAAAAGCAACAAATTTTATTTTGACATCTACTTTAAAAATGTTTAATTGTACTTGTGTATCATCTCTGATTACAATAGCTTGTGAAATAAATGATACATTACACAGTATCAGTGTTTTTCATATAATATGGCTCAGTATGTTAGTCAAGTGCAGTGAAAGAGATGAACTTATTGATTCTGTATCAGTATTAATTTCATATATATAGCTTGTGTCCATGAACAGTTTTAACTGGGCACATTTAAATGATCGAAATGTTTCTAGTCTCTGAAAACGTCTGTTAGGACCAATGTTGTTTCCACTAGGAAATCTCTTAGAAAACTTTCATGATGTGCAGAGTGAGTAAAGTTCAAGAATGAAAGTGTATAGTATGTAGTACATATTTAGAAATAATAATAATAATCTTACAGAGCATTGTTTTTAGTTGTTTTTTGTGGTTGTAATGCTCTGATCTTTCATACTTTTCATCACAAAATATTTTATTGGGATCTGTTTTGTTGTTTTCTCATTGTTTCAGTTATAATTTTAAATCATATTTCGGTTCTCTTCGCACAGTTTATTAGTTTGTCTCTGTATATGTGTTATGTTTTGGTTACACTTTGCAATGCTCTTGTAGTTTGTAACAAGATGTTAGGCAAAAAAAAAAGTCAGAATTTATTGTGTATATTGTTCTATCAGATGTTTTTTTGTAGAAATTGGTGTGGTCATTGTGTTTCTCAATGTTGAAAGTTAAAAGAAAAATAATAAGACTGAACAAAGTTTTATTTTCACAGTACTAGATGTCCCTCCAGTTGAATTATGCAATGTAGTAAGTGTTCATATTTTGAGTAAATGTGGTATATGGTACAGTAGTTACATATGCATCAAACCCTAGACTATACATTTATTTATTATAAGTCAAGTTTTTACGCTGTCATTTTGTTCAGTTTTTTAGAAAAAAATGTTTAAGATATTTTGCATCATTTACTTCTTTCTACTTAATTGACCATATGTCTAATACTGTGTCCCAAAAGAAGCATTGTGCCTGGTTATATAGGGACCACAGTGATATTGTATGTTGTGCTACCACATCAGTGCCATATTTAACTTGAAGACTTATCTGTTTATGTCATTAAGCAAGTCTTTGATAAAGTTCACTAATGGTATGTCTTTTAGGATTTGATTTGCTTGTAAAGGTGTTATATTAAGATATTGTGGGAAGGAAAGAAACCTTTATTGCACTGGATTTTCTTCTTGTATGTTTCCTGAAATATATATATATATATATTATTTATGGAGTCATGTCTCAAGTTGTGCTTGTTCTGGAATGTTTGTGGTTATTTATGTATTCCACTGTGTATATGTTTTATGTTGCTGATGTAAGTTCATATAACTTGGCTGATAGCTATATAAAGTAAACATTATATTAATACTAATTAGTGCCATATTTATACATTTAACTATATACCTTGCATTCATATGTTTAGTGTGAAATATTCATTTCATTATAAAATTTTTGTTTTAAGATATATTTATGGATTCTGAGAACTTAATAGTAAGTGAGAATATTTAAATTTACCAGTATATCTAAGAACGTTTTTACTATCTGACGTCTTGGCTTGAATATTATAGTATGTCATAACATAATATTCAAGGCAAGATGTCTGCTATTAAAAACCTTTCATATTATGCCTTCTTGCCAATCATGTTTCTCAAACAGCACATGTAACTATTATAACAGTTATTTTAACTAATCATTTTCAAAAATTAGATTATCATCTGTAGATTCAACCATAGCATTGGTTTTTAATGCATTCAGAAATATTTTGACATCTCCGTTGTTAATAAATCAGAGATCACAGATATAAATCTTATTAAAATTTTATATCAGAAGAAATGTACAGTTTCGTTGGTGTACTAGTTTACCCATTTGTATTTTTACTTAAATTCCAACATCCTGTGGTTTGTTCTTTAACTATATTGGTATTTGTCATGCATTATTTGTAATATTTTTCATTTGAATTCAAAAGTATATTAGTGAACTGATGTGGATAAGATAATTTTCTTCATTATAAAAATCACATTGAGTTTTTTTTTAGCAATATTACTGTAACCTTATTAATAAATATCATTTGACTGGATATTATGTATATTATTTAGACAAACCCTTTGGTTTTGCAGGATAGTTGGTTAATTGCAACTGATTTTTGTCTCCTAAATAGACAAACTGATGGGGATTAAAATAGTTATATTGTTGCATTCACCTGAATAGCACATAGATTCAGGATTTAACTTATTCCATATTAATGAATTGCAGTTGGAAGTTTTCTCCAGAATCTTACCATATTGGTCTCTCCACGAATTGAGAGGCATGCGATCAAGATTTCTGTGAGTCAGACAACTCATTTTTACATACATTAACATGCCAATAAATGTTTTCCACATAATCAGTGCTGTTTTTCTCTATTACAGTTCATTATATATATATTTTATATTCTTAATTAACTATCTTGTAAAAAGTCTCTATGTTGGGTACTTTAGTTATATGCAACTTACATGTACTTATGTGAGAGCCTTTGTTATCAGATGAAAACAACAAAGGGTTTAGAAATGTACTCAACAGCTAAAACTTCAAGATTTGAAAATAAAGAACAGTAAATTTAAAGGTTGGTCACTTAAAAATTTTAGACTTATCAGATAAACATACTGGTATCTTTGATAGAACTTTAACTTATTATTATTAATTTTTAATTGAGATTACTTTCTACAGTATACAGAATTTTTGAACTCATGATGTATGATGTAATCTTAAAGTAGTACCTGAAACTTCTAAGTCTGGATGCTTGTAATTGCTAATAAAAAAATAGCCTTAAACTAGTTTTGTCTCAGCCTCTTCATTTGTAGCTTGCTTGTTATTCATCATCTCTTCAGGGCCAACCATTACAGTTCCAAAAAAATAATAGTATTTTTAATGGGTTGTTAAGCTTATAAATTATGGAGCACAATTATTGTAAATAATAATTTAAAATGTGAAAAAAGCTAACACCTTTAGAATGTTTTCCATCTTGATTTTTAATTTTTTCACTAAAATGTAAATGTAATGTAAATTCAAAGATTTCCAAAGATTTTGTCACACAAAAAGCTTTTGGCTGCACTCTAGGCATGGTTAACCAAATTATCCAGACTTAGAAGTTTAGGTTTCAATTTCATTATACTTTTAATATTTTGTTTATAGTAGGCTGTAGAATGTCAGCCATTTACTCTTTTATATTTTGTTAAAAAAATTATGTATTCGTCATTAAAATTTGCTTCAGAGTGTGGCTAGAAACTTTATAAGTGTGACTTCGTTTGAAAACTTCTAATAATGCTGGGGTGTAACCCTCAGGAAAGTCCCTTAATTTTTAATTTTCATTGTGCAGTCCAAACTGAAAAACAAATTTTAGATGCCAACAAGTAGTATGGATAGGAAAACAGATGTTACTCAGTAAATACTTAATACTCATAGTTAAGAGTATCTCTAAATCGAAATGGATTTAATGTAAAAGGATATTAAAATTTCTAGAATTTCTAGCAGTTTTGAGCATTTGAATAACACTGTAAGCTGTACCAGATACACCCTTTTGTCAGTTTTGTGCAATGGCAAACTTGATTTTACTGGTTTGTTCATTAATGATGTTTAATGTCACTTGACCTGTTGAGGCTTATTATCTATATTTATTTACTTTTAACTGTTATGAACATTTCTTTTTTCTTAATCAGTATATTTTCTTTTTAATTTTTAAAAATATAACTTACTCACTTGAATGAATTACACAGCAGAAAGAAAATTGTTTCAAATAAGTGTAAAGAATACACATCTGTGAGATCATCAGAATTAATAGTCAAATTGTTCAAGACTGTAATAATATTCTGTTCAACATTTTGTTTCTTAAATAGGCTGTTGTTGAGTATAATTCTATTTATTTTTACAAATTCCTAAAAATATATGCAAAAAAGAAAGGACAAGTTTCTTGCACTACTTTTCACTTCTTGCATCATCAAATGCTTTGTTCCAAGCACCATATTTCAGATCCCTTAATATGTATACTTTATACCTACTGTTTATGCAATGAACACTATTACAAGCAACCAACTTGCTAGCCAAATAGCATCATGTCATTATATCCAAGGGTCATTATAAATGCCAAATGCACTATTTATTTAATGCTACCTTAAGGTATATATTCTTTTATTTGTCAGCAAAACTTCTTTATTCTGGGATTTATTTTATGTGTGAAAATTTTAATAAGAAAGACATTTCTTTTCAAACCATGGATTAATGTTGGGAATATCTACTTTTATTACTAGTTTTACTTTTACTCCTAATGAAAAAAAAAATTGTCCCAGTAGCTATATCCTTCTGTTCTTTGTGAGATGTTTTTCATTTCATAACTTGCATATCTTGTTCACAAGGTGATAGAACAAGACAGTACTTGAAATTCCTGCATTATCAAAAGAACCTTTTAGCCATGACTCATTTATCAGATGCAGTATTTGCCTATTAGGTCCTGTTTCCATTTTACATCAGCAACCACATTTCACTATATGGCAATGGAATAATGTAAATAAGAACTATACCCTTTACATTCTACTGTGACTTTGGTGACTTTGATATAACTTCAGATATCAGTTTTCCATTTATGATGGTACTGTATGACAGGCTTTAATAGTCTGATGTACACTTCATAGGTGCAAAATAAAATAATTATTTTATTGTTCTTATAGCCATAAAAACAACACAAGAGAAACTTACAAAAACATAGGTAGAAGGATAGTTAAAGAACCAATACATCGTGGTGAAAAAGAAGTGGATTTTGTAACACTTGGACACTTCTGGGAAAATATGTACTCTGTTTACTAACTTACATTAGTGGTTAATGTAGCTAATGTCACTTTAAATAAAGTCAGACTATGAGACATACTGTTTACTTCAGGAATTTAGAAAGATCCATTGATCTCAATGGTCTCCCTTGCTTAAGAAAAATAATGAAAACATGAATCACCCCCATTGAGCTGTCTGTATATTTGTATAAGATGTTTGTAGCAGTATTCTCCATTTCTGCTTTGGTAACTACAAAGGTAATGAGTGCATTGACATGACTATCTTGCATGGTAACACAATTTTTTATCTTCAGGAAGAACTAGTTGTGTGTGCCTTTCCTGAATATGGCTAGAGTACAATTTCTTTGTTTTAGCATACATGTACATAATTAAGGGATTTGAAAATGTTTTTAACATTTCGACCCAGGACAATGGAAATGCTGTCTATAAGTACGGTAGAGCTCAAACATTTGTACAGATGTGAGCAGTATATCTGCTTAACATCCTGTCAACAAGTCAGTGAGCCTAAATTTGTGAGATTGGTTGGGCTACAGAGAGGTGTCATGGTTTTTGGTATTCAAGTTAGAACCAAAAAATGTACTTCCATAAAAAGCTAAATCTTTTAAGTTAAAAAAAACCACATGCTACTGCCAGAAGAACTCACCTCTCAATATTGTTTGGCCATGAAGATGCAGAATTGAGGGGAGTTGGTTGGACTGTGTTCCTATTGCACAAAATAATAGAAATACTCATGTTCAGGCAAGTACCATACTTAGCCTCTTTACAGTGGCAAGCAAGTTTTGTTGAGACTTTCTTGACCATCTTTATTGACAGAACTCATGAACACTAAAATTTTTTTTGTGTGGAGTTTTACATTGGGGTATGGGTTTTATTCCTTTATGGCATGAGCACTAGTGTAAATTTGGTCACAGTGGTGGGAAATTCAAATTCAAGATATTGTAAGGAGTTAATATCTCTGTTTTTAGAGTTAAAAAATTTAGAGAGAATACTGGAAAGCTTTGCTTTGAAATCAACCCATTAAACATTTTTCTGTTACTCAAAAGCTGGATGTTAAAACACGTTATAAAATAAAAAAAATAGAATTTTAACATATACAATAAATAAATTTTATAAAAACATAATCTTAAACACATTTTACAAGAAAAATTAATGTTCAACATATGCTGCAATTATAGTTAACTAAAAAAAGTGAACTTAGCCTTACCCCACATGTTAAAAGTAATGTTCAATATATACTAGGCTTACAGTTGATTCAAGCATAGCCTTAAAGTATACTTTACAAAAAAATTAGTGTTCAACATATACAGTCAACTAAAAAACAATCATAAAAAATTAGCTTAAGTAAACTTGTTTCAACAAATATATATGCTATTTACAAAAAACCTAAAACATAATGTTAAATTAATTTCACAATTTATATTTGAATGACTATCTAATGAAAATTAACCTTCATCTACAAACAATCTGAAAAAGAAAAACAGCTATTCAAAACTATGGCTTTATGTAGTGAAAATATTATTCACATTTTCTTAATAAATGTTAAAAACTTCAAGTTAATCATACACATGCACCAAAATGAGCCAGATTTTTAATTTTTGATTTTTCTCAGTAATTATTAATGAAAATGTAAAATTTTATAATTTGTATTGTGATTATTATTGTGAGCATTGTTTTTCCTTCCCACAACTTGGTTTTCTGGTGTTTAGTTTGAGAGCTTATAATGCTAGACATCTGATTTAGATACTCATGATGAGCGTATCACAGATAGCCCATTGTGTATCTCTGTGCTGAAAAGCAACAAATAAACAAATCTTATAACTTGTGTATACAAAGCAACAGAAAAATTAATTCTGCAAAGAAAAACTTAATTTTCTACACCTTTAATTGTTAGAAGAGAATGAAATTTATTTTTTTCAACTTAGTAAAATTTGACGAAACCAAGACACTTAATTGGACAATTTTGTTTTGGAACATACTTCATACAAACTAACAGTGTACTGACATTTATTGGCAACATGTACTGGTCCTACAGCAAAGCAAGTCAGTGCTTATATACTAGCAGGTTACTTTAACATAGAGCTTAAATGCACTGATTCATTTATACTATTTATTATTAAGTGCATTATATTCTTAGAAGTCCAGAATAGAATCAAGATAGGAACTTTTGTTTTTCTGAGATATGTGGCATATGTGTGTTTATAATATAAACATGGTTACTAAACAGTGTACTTTATTATATTGTGTCACAGATTGATGTTATCATGCAGACTACTTTTGTGTTAGCTCATATGCGATAACAACAGAGATTTGTTTCATAATACTAACTTATCATCAACTTTCTTTTATGTATTTTGTAAACTTTACCATGCAGAAACTATATTTGACAATTATAATTGCAGATATTTTACTTATAGTTATATATAAATACTGTATTTAGAAAGATTTGCAAAGGTCATCCAGTAAAACTTCACTGTAAAATATTTTTAAGAGCATATACCTTATATTGTTTCTTGTAAAATGTTAATTAGCTAAACTTACACAAAACAACATGATGCATGTGTAATATTAATTGTAATGTAACTGTATCTTTAGAGATGAAGTTATACAGAACACAGAATTATTTTTGTGACTTTGTTAATAACTTATTAAGGTATTTAAATGACCCATAAATCATTCTAGCCTAATTAGTAAAACAATGCTCAAATACACAATTTAAGTTTTTTGTACTACCTAGATCTTATTTTAACATAACATTATTTTATCTCTCATTGCCATTAACAGAATTTTACATAAAACCAGTTACATAACAACATTTGTTTGGCTCATACTGTTACTCCCTTTTTTGTACTAATTTTATAATTTGTGTTTTCCTGTTTTCTTTCTAAAGTGGCCTAAAATTGGTCAGGTGGTTAGGAAGCTTGACTCGCAATCAGCGGGTCACAGGTTCAAATCCCACCAAACATGCTCGCCCTTTCAGCCATGGGGGCATTATAATGTGATGGTCAATCACAGTATTTGTTGGTAAAAGAGTAGCCCAAGAGTTTGCAGTGGGTGGTGAGGACTAGCTGCTTTCCTTCTAGTCTTTCACTGCTAACTTAGGGACAGCTAGTGCAGATAGACCTCATGTAGCTTTGTGTGAAATTCAAAACAAATCAAACCAATTTTTCTAAAACAACTTAAATTTCAATGTCTTTATTTGCTTGCAGTTATGTGCAAAATGTTCATTTCATTTTTTATGTTTTTGTTTTTTATTCTAATTGTTTTTTAACCAACTGCATGAAACTTTAACTATTATTATTTCTCTATTTCACATTTTCACAATGTGTATGTTTTCCCTACTTTTCTTCACAATGGCACCACAATTGTGTCATCCCACAGGCACACCCGGTTGTTCCAGAACTTGTATCTAAAATGTTGGGCAACCGTGTGGGAGTGAGCCCAATTGTCACTGTAGAACCAAGAAGAAGAAAATTTCACAAGCCCATCACTCTGACTATCCCAGTACCACAGACAGCAACTAAGGGCATGATCAATCAATATAGTGGAAATGCCCCAACTTTGAGACTATTATGCAGTATATCAGGTAGTAGTAAATCAGGTTTGTTATTTTTGTCTTTATGGGCTTTCTCTTCTGTCTTTTGCATTGTTTGACATTTTCTTTAATTTCTAATTATAAGGTGCAGTGGACAATCATAAATATGTTAGATATTAGTATGATAAGGATTTGTTAATCTCAATCAATCCATTGATACCTAAGTATATTTATCCAAAGTTAAGACCTTATTCTAATGCAAATTATTTTAAAAGGCAATTTTGTCCATCAAAGTTTCACAAAAACATGCAAACTTTAATATCTTGACACAGATGAAAGTGGAACACGAACTACAAAGCACTTCATGCACATGGCACTTGGTAGCAAAACTGCATGCATACATCTTTTTTTTTTCTATTATGTCACTGCTGTGCACCTTATCTTCGGTGTGTTTTTGAAAAGTAATTATTATTTGTGAATTTTCAGAAGTCAGTGTATTTATTCATTCTGATATTTATCACTCAAATATATCTTTAAAACTTTAGTATATCTCATATATTTTGAACATATTAAATCAATTTGTCTCACTTGTTATAGCCTCACATGATTTTATTTAACTACTATCTAGAATGTTAAGATTATTTGTAACCTCCTGAGATACAGATAGGGTTCATGTAACTTACTGAAATCAGTTACAAGTGTAGTTTGAAAATGCTGCTACTCAAATAATGCAGAATTGTGATAAGCATGTTGAACAGTGAAATCAAAATAAGATAAAAATGTGGTTGTTTTCTTACATGTATATATATATCTTAATAAACTACAATCTTTTGTGAGAAAGCATGTACAGATTATCTTAATAATTTCTGAAGTCTAGTTTTTGTATGTATTATTTTTACTTCTGACTTACAATAAGTATTTCAGTTCTTAGTTTTTGGACATTTTGGCTCATTTATAAGTATATATATATATATGTTACCTACAGCCATACATTTCACATGCTGTATTAGTGTTTTATATTAGTTTCACATATTTCCATCCTAATTTTCAAGAATGTAGTCATTTGTGGTTTTGTTTTTAAGACAATTTGCATTCAATTTAACTGTAATATGTTGATTTTTCTTTTCATAATTTTTATCTTATTTCTTCCATATCAATTTCATTGGAAGTTAAAAAATGCCTAATTCTATCATATACATAAACATTTTTGAAGTTTTTTTTGTCATAAGATCTTATCAAAGTTGTTAGTCTTGAAGTAGTACAAAAGCCAAATATTTGATATCTTGTTAACAAAAACATTGTCTTTTTTTGTTACTACACTTATGCCATGTGAATGTCTTTTTCTTATGTCCTACTATTGTTTCCTTGTTTCTACTCCCTTATTCTTCCATGTACATAATTTCTCTCTTTTATTTGTTCTAAGCCATAAAAACCTAGAGAAATGAATGAATTTAAATATGGAATACTTTCTTTGCACTACGATATTTTTAAAAAGTAATGTTTTTACACCAACCTTTTTATTTTAAACTGTAATGTTTTTATAGTTATATTTTTATTTACGATACTTATGCCTTTGGTATGCTTATACCATATGTTCTTTGCTGGTTTTAATAGGAATTAAACACTTAAAAGTCATAGAATGAATGAAGAGACCTAAAAAGTTTACATTAATATGAGAGATAACTGCTTTTTATTAAAAAATTATTATCACTTTAGAATTCAAAGTGTTAAGCTTATTTGGATGTATTAATGCACTTTTGCATTCTTTAGAAAACTACTGAAAAAACAAATGGATAATGTTTTAATGGATTATTGAAATTTTTTTTATTTTGGGAGTTATAATAAGGTTTAAATCATAATTAATGCAATTTATAAAATCAGTTAGCTAATTTTCTACAATCTTCACATTTAAAATTTAAACTCTGGTCTGCATGAGGAAAGTAAATTAAGTCTCTTCACTCATTCAAAATCCAGGTGACCCTCAAATACATGCAAAGAGTTTCATTTGTATTTACTGATTTGATTTGAGTTTTGTTCATTAAGACTTTATAATTGAATTTAACAGAAATGAAGATTTTGTTTTATGTGTTTAATTTTTCCTTTATACCCTCAATGATTTAATTTTTTCTTTATTTAATATAAAATGTTAACTTATTGTATAAGAATTGGAATAACTTGCGCAAGTAAAATGTTAAAAATATAGTGTGCAGCTAGAGCATGCCTGAAAATTTTTTAATTGTACTGAATAAAGTATCAAAGTACATGGTCAATGAATGCTATACAGGTCATTATTCACATCTCTTTCTAAACGAAAGAAATAGATGATCGGCATAATAATATGTTAAAATTTCACCTACTTTCTTTATATCAACTGTAAGATCATCCAGATTGTTTCTTTGTTTGTATGACTCCTTGATTGGTAATGCTTCAGGAATGGTGATTTTTATATATGGTTTTTAAGTTTATATAAAATTTTACTTTTTTCTGCTATGCTAGTGCAAACAAATTGAGCTTGATGTCATATTAAGAGAGTAAACAAATTAGCTTTGATTAGAAAACCAAAACTCTAATATGAGCTCCTATTACAAGCTAAATTACCTTTCATTGCCAAAGTAACAACAGCTGTATCATGAATTATTTATAAATGAAATATTTTAAGATGGCTATTTAGACTTGTGTTAAGCCAGCTTAATATTCAGTTTCAACAAAGCTGCCTTCTGTATGCATGTACATGTGCCCCTCAGTAGCACAGCGGTATGTCTGCGGACTTACAATGCTAGAATCCGGGTTTCGATACCCGTGGTGGGCAGAGCACAGATAGCCCATTGTGTAGCTTTGTGCTTAATTTCAAAGAAACAAACAAACAAGCATGTACATGTACATAAATATCTTTTGATTCATAAGGTATGTTATCAAAAAACCTTTCATAGTTAGCTGACTGCTGCTAAATTTGAAACAGTTTTTTTAGACTACAAAGCTGTGACATTGTCTTTGAAAAATAAACTGATTATTTCTAAACCATATCATATAATCTGCATTCACTGCTAAGTTATGTAGTATTCTCATATGCACTGATTTTCCTTTAAAAGTAATTGGTTATGAGCCACAGAATGGCAAGAGGTCTTGACAAAAAATGTATAACAAAATGATTCAGAATCCTGTGATCTTTACTTAGTTTGAAGCAAAGAAAGAAACTGGACACAATGTGAGATACAGTGACATAATCTTTATTTAATCTAAAAACAAAGTTAAACAAGTGTATTTTGTGGCACCTTTACTTAAGAATGTGAAATAATCTGTTAAGATCTCTCAATAGTCCACTCATAATCTGTAACAGACTGAGTATATACATTATATACATAAAATAATATTGCCATTCTTCTTGTGATGTAGCCACAACCCACATAACTGTTGGTCATTTCCATTGTCAAAAAAAAAGAAGGTTGTATTTTTGAGGCATCACCTGGCCTGCCAGTAGAAAAGATCATTTTTCACATACCATTCACTTCTTAATAGAAACCTATGCCATTAAATAGTGCATGTGACACCTTAGTTCAGTAACCCAGTTCAGTTGGTAACTAGGGCAAAAGGAACTTAGCAATTTCTGTGACCATAATTTGACATTAAAACAACACTCCATATTAAATAAAGGAATATAAAACATGTAGTATGCTTTCCCCCATTTATCTTCAAGACACCCTGGCTGTCCCTAACATTAAAACATAAAGATCAATTAAACACATCTTGTGTATCTGTCAAGAAATTGGTGTATCTTACTGTTGCTGTAGCAAAGCATTTACTCATAATGATAGTCCCGTAAAACCAGGAATAAAACATTACAAAACCATGATACTTAAAGTCAAACTAAACACAATATAAAATAAGTGTGAAATATCCTTTTACACAGAATCAAACCTAAATCTAAATAAAAAGAGGTTACAAATAGCAATTAAAATAATTAAAATACAAAAATGAAATACATTCTTTGAGCAATAATTTTTTTTTTTCATAAAACAATAAAACACATTGTCAAATTACCATTCACAAAATGCAAACTTGAAATCCTTGTATATTAAATCAGGAAAAAGAAACATATTAAAGTCAAAATGTAGAAAATAACCACTCTGTCAGAAAACTTTTAAAAACATAAAATAGAATAAACCCTTTGACATTAAATAAACAAGAAATAAACACATTAAAATAGAACTTTTGAACTTTAAACACAAAAAGTACAAAATGAAGATTCTTTCCAAAATTGTCAACTCTTCAAGTTATAACATAAAACAACCATTTACCTAGCTGACCAGTCATGACCTTTGTTATGTATGATCAAATCCCTGATTCTTTTGACAATTTTGTCTTTGACTGAATTTGCCAGTAGTTTGGCACATATTTATTTTGTTACATATTTACCCACATTTTCTCACATGCAAAGTTACATCTTTTCCAAGAAATTACCCCAGGACTCCAGCAACCACGAGGTAAAACTCAGAGTTAACAATATCTTGTAGAAAGCCAGCATAAAGGTTGAGGGCTCAGACAAGTAAGTTTTTTTGAATATTTACTGATAGCCTCTCCCTGTGATCTTGGAACTGAAACACTGAGCCAGAGGTGTCAACAGTCAAGACAAGTCTTTAATCCCTCTAGGAAACACCATTTATAGAAAAATCAGCGAAGTTGAGTCTGCTGTATAGTTGATTTTGAGATAAAGCAACTTTTCATTTTTTTTATTTTTATTACTATTGAATAATTTTCTCATGGATACTTATTTGTTTGATCATCATCAATGATTAACAGTGAAGGAAATATCGTTTTGTATCATTTCGTATATTTTGAATGTAACATATATACTTCAAGAGTAGGTTTGAGTGTTGTGATGGCTTGGCCACAATCTCTTAACTTGGTCAAGTGACATTGCTATAGGTTTACATGTATATTACCTGTAGACATTATATCCCTTGCACCTGTGGAAGTCCTGCTTCATCAGGCTTCATCTGGTCTTATGCTATGCTCTCCACTTTCCACAGTTCACCAACTTAATCTAGTTCACACCAAAATGGTTGTTGTTTGAATAATTGATGATATAAATAGCATCTCAACCACTACTATGTCTGTCATGTCACATCAAGCCTGATATGCTCTAGTATTGAGCAAAAGGCCTTATTGACATTGGATGTAGCAGATATAGTGTGGTTGAGATATTATTACATTCTTCTTCCACTCATAGGTCTGGCATGGCCTGGTGGTTATGGCACTCAACTCACAATCTGTGGGTCATGAATCCTGTCACCAAACATGCTCACTTTTGCAGCTATGAGAGCATTATAATGTGATGATCAATTCCACTTTTTGCTGGTAAAAGAGCAGCTCAAAAGTTGGCAGTGGTGGTGCTGAGTAGCTGCCTTCTCTTTAGTTTATTACTTCAAAATTAGGGATAGTAAGCACAGATATCCTTCGAGTTGCTTTATATGGAATTCAAAAGCAAACAGATTTTCACTCATAAGCTCTTATAATTGTTACGACAACAGCTAAGGCTGCCACATTCCTTTCATTACTGTCTGGTTGCTATACAAACAGAATCCAGCTCCAGTAGGAAAGAAATTAGTGCAAGACTGTAGACACTGATTCCCACACAATAACCAAAACATGCTAGCCACTGTACAAGTTCTAACCTTTATTATATGACCATGGGAATCCATTAACACCAACATCTCATTACCTATCAGACTTATTTTAGATACAAGTTTAATACAGGTTGAAGGTGACTGTGAAGCAGTACTGCATGGGTGTTACAATTTACCATTGGCTTTACACTCACTGTCTGCATTTCCATGTATTTCAACTACACCTTGTACAGAAACAGCATTGAGAAAATATTCATTAAAATTATGTGCTTACCAAAATACGTCAATCTTCATGATTGAAAATATTCAGTTATAATCAAACAAAACATTGGATGCACCAAGTTTACATGTGCAGTTTGACAAAAGCTACAGTTTGCAGAGTTCACTTTCTACAGATAATTTCACCTACCTATAAATATTTTGATTTGGTCCATTCAAAATGTCTTTCACTACTGCAATCGAAAGAACTTGGTCAAACTGTGTTTTCTCCAAAGCTTAGTGTGAGCTTTCCCATCACTCATATCTCTTCATTGTAAATCCACTACTTGTTGAATATTTCATTGTCAAAGCTGAAATATGCACTTACCATTGTTAGTGAAAATAGCAGGTGCACTCTATCTTCAGATAATAATCTACAGGCCAGTACTCACAGTTTAAGCCATATTTCAGAGTCTTCACATCCATATCAAATCCTTTATTTTCATTCGTATCTTGCTTGACAGTTGCATTCTCAGGTACTTCATTCATTCATGTTCTTTACAACACTCATGACTAATGTCCATACATGTGTACAACACCACACTTATCTTTTGATACATATATATTGTCATATTCATATATCTTAATATTACAAATCATTGTAGATACTAGTAGCTGTAGACAGACTGTTTCTGGCTCTCACACAGTTATCATGATAACCTCTATGATTTACTCCTGCTAGTTATGTCTCAATAGTCATATGCTACCATAATGTGTTGCTATCTATAAGCTATTAAACTCAATATATTTTCTTAGCATCATAAAATAAGCAATCAACTTCAAAATTCAGCTGACCTAACTTTCAAGAACAAATTCTTTTTGGCCAAGATTAATATTCATGTTGTCACTGCAGTATATATCAATATACACTCAGACTAGCCTAGGGTAAGCTAACCTGTAAATATCTCTTGGTGAAATTCTGTGCAATAGCTCAGAAAGTGAGGATTGTAATGTCCATTTGGTCTAGTTAATCTTGTAATCAGCAAACTATCTTAATTTTGTAATAATGAAATGACAATCACACAATGTAGTGCATAAATTTGATAGTAAAACTACTTGATATATCAGAAAGCAAAGAATGCCACTTCCTTAATTTGTTAGTGACAGTCCTGTCTGTTGGTCTGGAGTTAATCCCAGCCATAGCAATAAGGAAATCGATGTCTTGGCCATCCACCAGAACTAACTTATGCCTCTTCTCCGAGTACCTCCTCATCTGGCTTAGCATGTACAGCTAGGTAAGTACTTTCAGCAATTTCCTCATTTCAAGCCAGATTATTTACAGTAGGTGTCTGTGACTTGTTGGCAATAAATTTGAAATAATAAATGGACAGTACACAATCCACTTGTTTTAACATAATATATTCAAAACAAATCAAACGTATGTACAAAAATTCATTACACTATTTGTTATCACAGTTGTATCCAGCACTTTAAATAATTGTCTCTTTTTATCAAAGGCCACACAGGTGGGTTCAATTATCGAACTGGTGTATTCAAGTGTTTTACACTCACATAAAAGAAACCTATCATTTTATAGGTATTTGAAGAACTTGTAGCATTCCGCTACAATTTAATTCTTCGTATTGTTAGCCGACACAGAACACCCTTTGACAAGACAAATTATTCTCTTCTACTCTGTTATCACAATACAATCAGTGATAAATTCATTTATGTTAACCCCATGGGTTACCATAGTTGTATCCAGAACTTTAAATGATTCTCTTTTATATCAAAAGTCCACACAGGCTGGTTCAGTTGCTTGAGAACCCAAATGACAAGACAAATTATTCTCCTCTACACCGTTGATACAGTACAAGGCTGTGACACTCAGTTTAAAGTCACCTGTTATGGCTAATTCACACACAGTCTAACTTCACTTTTACTTTCACTTTCATTAACTTACTTACTTGCACTAACTTGGTCACTTATATGTTTTGCCTGACTGAGGCCTAGAACTTTCTACAAACTACGAGACATTATGATGTAACAATATTTACTTAAAGCAACGAGAAAAATTCAGAGTAACATGACATCAGTTCACAACAATTGAACTATTATTCGTAAATAGTTACATAAGCAAACTTGCCGTAACTGTCACTTCTAACAATACTAAATTTAACACTTGCACATTATATCTATCTAAATCATAACTTTCATATTAAATTTAAATAAAACAGTTATGTATATCTAACACTGCATTACCATTTGAGTCAAGATGATATGACACAGTACCTACATCATTCTCTGACTTATCTGTCTCAATCTTTGATTTCTCATCTGTGCCAGTGTGGAAGTGGTTCATTAGTAATATACAGCATTAGGTTGTTGGTATGTTCCATGTGTTGATGAATACTATGCAACTGCTCCAACTCATACATCAGTTATGCTCATATGTGTTCGGGAAACATTTCTCCCTGTGGATGTGGTGTATGGTCCACCCCTTCAGCTGATGTGCCACCAGGGGTGGATAAAAGCAGGGGCTATTGGGACTGAAGCCCTGAACCCAAACTCAAAAATGGCCCATTATGAGACTTAGTTTTTTTTACCTTAGTCTTTAGTCACAATCATATTAGGCCTGGTAGAAATACTTACCCCTCAGCACATCTGATCCTTAATCTGCTACTGTGTGGCACAGTGTTTGCAAGAATATATGGTTTAGTTAAAGTCTGCATTGGCTGATGCACATGAATTTATGTGGCAACAGCTAAGAAAGGCTACTGTATGGCACAAGAAATGTTGTGATACAACATATAAGGAATGAACATTTGAGCAAGATGACTGGGTATGAATTTGGTGTGTGCCAGTATCACAGAAACAACTTGACCCCATTTTGTGTTCTGATAAATTACCCCTTTGGCAAACAGCCAATCTATCTACTTTCTGTAGCACAATATGCCATCATTACATATGGCAAGTTTTACCAAGTCATTTTAACTAGGATTAACAAACTTTGCAAGCTTCCACTTATCAGTTTGTATTACCCATTCTACTGAACCATCAGACTGTGAGTGATAATGCAAATCATGCATCCTCACCCCACCCAGCACATTTTTTACATAACTCAGAGATTAGCAGATATTGAAATTAGCTTCATGATCCATGTGAATTTCTTCAGATGTGCCAAATTGGACCATTCAATGTTCTACCAGCATATCAGCAACAAACTGTGCTGAAGTATTGGCTAATGAATAAGACTTGGTCCACTTAGTGAAGTAATAATTAATGACCACTATATGTCAGTTTCCTCATTCACTCTCTGGGAACAGACTAGGAATATCAAAGGATATTCTCTGTAAAAAAGAAACAGAAATTCTCTAGTGGAGTTTACCTTGTTTAGGCCAACTTTTCCTCAGGGCAGCACCCATTGTACAATGTTTATATAACCATGTTACATTTAAACCTGAATGTTACCAGTAATACTGCCATTGTACATCAGTAAAAGTGCATGTAACACTGCAGTGGCCTCCAGTCTTTCCATTATGCAAAGTCCTGAAAACTAATAGCTGCAAAACAGGTTGCATGAGAACCACAGTGTAGTGATTGTAAACAGTGGTGCTCATACAAATGCCATAGGTGACATGCATTCATGCTATATTCCTCAATCTGTACTAGTAACACTTCATCTTTCTGCACAGCAAGGAGTATTTACATTAACCTTGGGTCCTTAGGTTGCACTTTCCTGAGCTCTTGAAATGTTTATCATGGTACGCAACCACTAGGTGAATCTCCTACCAAATGCCTTAATGTCACTATAGAAGAAATGACTTTAAGCCTTACAAGGTGTGTAGGATTGAGACATTCAACAAAAAGACTAGGTCCCACTGTGGAGTGAAACAATCTGTCATTGTATCTGCAGTATTGTGATTTAATGTACAGTTATAACTTCCAGATATTTAAAGTTCATAAAACAGTTCAATGACACATGGTCCACCTGAAGGGTGAACTTTAGACCTTATAGATAGTATTGATAATGTTTGCATAAGACCACACTACCAGCTGTTCTTTCTTTGTCTTGCAGTATTGGTGGCAGGAGCCATGAATGTATGACTAGTGTATGCTATCACATTTTGCATCATCCTGTAACTACAATAACACTGCACCAATTCCAATATCACCAGTATCAGTATCTAACAAGAAGTTGCAGTCCTGTTGTAGATACACCAGCACTGGAGCTTCCATTAACGAATGTTTTAGTGACAGGATTGCATGGTCACTCTCATTGGCTCATCTAAAATGTGCTTCAGGTTTAGTGAGAGCAGATAATGGTTTGGAGAACTTGGCCACATAATATTGTTCATATGACACAAAATAAAAGAAACTGCAGACTTCTAATTTGGTTACAGGTTGAGACCAGTCTCATATCATTGAAGGGTCAGTAGAGACTCCATCTCTTCCCATAATATGAATGTAAAACCTCAACTGCATGTGCGTAAACATGCATGTTCCCTGGTTTCAACTTCAAGTCTGACTTTCTTATTTGATTAACAACATGACCTCATTGACATTGCAGCCATTCTATGTAAGCTTCTTCAGACTCTTGAAAGTAGCAGCCATGTTAAACAAACAGAATGACTTCACATGAAACTTGTACAAACTATCATGAGCATTAAAAGCAGTCTTAAGTCTGCTCTCATAATTCAATTTGACTTGCCAAGTGTTAGAATGGCTGGTCTAAAGTGTTGAACCATTGGGCCCTTTTCAATGCATTAAAACATGTATCTGTACACAGGATTGGAAATGTATTGGCACAAGCTGCTAGATTCACTCATTTTATGTCAACACACAACCATGATGTACCCTCCTTCTTCCTGACAGTCACTACTGGAAATGACCACACATTCTGTGAAAACTGTATGATTCTCTCCTTTAACATTCATTGTAATTTGACACTTGCTACATCCCTAGTGCTTCAAGGAAGACTGTGTAGTGGTTGTTTAATTGTATATATATGTCATCTATATGTATGTAATGGTTCATTATATTTGTTCTTCTCTATTGGACATCTGGTGTCCCACAGCTACATCAAGGTATTCAACCAACAGGTCACAGAGCATCTGCTGCTGTGTTGAACCAAGACTGCTTGCACAATCCTTAACCAGCAGCCTCATGTTTTTCAGCAACTATGTATTTTTTCTCTTGAATTTAGCTTGATGGGACTAACACTAGTGATACCACTAGTATTGGTTACTTTCACTTCACCTACCACACAAATGACCTTTCCAGCACGAAGCTGAATAGCCAACTGCCCATAATTGCAGCAAAACACTGGGACTTCATCCCTCCTTAGAGAGATCACTGTTTGAGCTAATCCTGCCAATTTTTGGGACAGGAAACAGTCAATTTCATCCATGGGCTCTATCACTGCATTATGTAACACTATTACATTAGATTTCATCTATAGTAAACAATTAAACACCACTTGTATATAAAGAGGTACTGCGAGCTCCTCTGCAACATGCATGCTTTGAGTTCACTGTTCTTGGGCTTGGTCTAGCCAACATTAAATGACTTTCCCATGGAAATGCAGTTCACCTGTTGTACTGACAAAATTCACCAATAATTTCTGCATTATGTCCATCCCTAGGATACCAATTTCACATCCAGGGTAGGAGATGACCATCATTTTTCTATGACTGATTTTACCTGGACATATAATGCTTGGAGACGGCTAGAATGGGTAAAGAAGAAAAACTTTAATATAAGTTTAACATATCAGCAAATGTACAACGTACCTGATGATGACAAAACCTTGTTGAAATGTTGTACATTTGCTGTTATATTAAACTTATATTAAAATTTTTCTTCATTACCCATTCAAACCTTCTCCAAGCATTATTAGTCTCAAAGTGTGTTCCTCGTCATCAAATTTACCTGGACATAGTTAGAAACATGCCTTTTCAGTCATATCTAGTCTATTACCATTTGCCAGAATGAAGTCAGTGTTAACTGGCCAGAATGGCAATTTCATTCAGAGTGCCTGATACATAACAACATTAACTAGTGTACTGGCAACTTCTGTCTCTTGCCTCTGTACCTTTATGGGCACATACAAGTGCCACCCAGCCCAGAGAGATCTGGGCTGATCACCAAACCTTTTTTGCATGAGCTGTCTGCTGCACTCTCTCAAGTTGATGGTCAAATCTGACTTGGGTTCCATTATTTTCCCATAACCAGAGTAGCAGCATCTTCTTGATGGAATAAAGGGCTGGACAATCCCATCTTGGTCAAATATTGCACCATATGTTCCTGAGTCCAGATCCTCTCTCTCCACACTCTTAACCATCAGGTTTGTAATCTGTTTAGCTCTTATCACTTCTACCTATGATTTCAGTATAAACCTTTAACCCATGGACTCTTGACCAACCCAGGCTGAAGCATCCTAAACATTGGGAGTGTGATGAAATGAGCATGTTCAGGGAACTCTACTTCTGGATGAGCCTCAGGTTTCTGCCCTTGGGTGGAGGAATGGTGAGCTACCATAGGTAGTTTGTCCATGAACTGTGTGTGATCCCAGGCTTCTGGGTAACCATGGGCACCTTGGCAATATACCCCCTTCCATGATGGAGAGGCTGAGAACTATTCCATGGATCACCAGCTTTGCTAGTTTATGCCTGTAGTGTCAGCTGCTATTTAATGGCATTGGCCGGAGCCAGAAAGTTAAGATCCTATAGAAACAGCACCATTTAATCTAAGATTTACCAGCACGTGCTACCACAATGATCCTTAGTCATATTTGTCTCCTGTACACTGAGGATAATCTTTAAGGGTAGAACCTGATTGACCATTCTGGATGAACTAGATTCCAGCAAGTGACCTTTTTGAATCTTTGGCCACAGCAAGAAAGAAGTCATAAACCTTCACAACATCAGCAAAAGTCTGATATCCACTAGAGGACTTCTCTGAGACTGAAAAAACATAGCATTATATACATGAAATAATAATGCCATTTTTGTCAAGATATAAGACATGACAAAATATGGGAGTTTGTATCCTCGAGATATAAGTAGAAAAGACCACTGTCTGTTTTACATAGTATGCTTCTCTTTACAGTTACCTAGTTTAGTAAGTATCTAAGCAAAGCATATTCTTTAAGTTGCAACAAAAATGTGGCCAAAAGTAAAGGAAACACCTCAACAAAATTTTTTAACTACTTCATTTCATGTTAATATTTACCTCTAATATACCAAGTTTTGCTGTCAACAATTTTCATTGCTATGATGTAAAGTAAGTAACTTTTGAACTTACATGCATAAAGAAAGCATTGTATGAAATAGTGTAAAGTAAGAAAAGAAAAGTAACTCCTAAACTTACATATATAAACAAAGTGGCTCAGCATAGCATGGTGTTCAAGAAACATACAATCTGAAGGCTGCAAAATCGAAAACAAGCATCAAACATGCTCACTCTTTCAACCAGTGAGGCATTATCATGTTATGGTCAATCCCACTATTCAATGGTAAAGAGTAGCCTGAGAGTTGACAGTGAGTGGTGTTCACTAACTGTCTTCCCCCTAGTCTTTCACTTCAAATTAGGAATGGCAGATAGACCTCAAGTAGCTTTGCATGTAAAGAAATAAATAAACTAATATAAACAAAGTATTACATGAAATAATATAAATTAAAACATACAAAAACTCAACTTAATCAGTTTCTTTATCATTTGTTTGACTAAGTTTCAGTTTGATTAACCAGAATTGTTATTAAGTTTCATTGTAGTCTTAATCTCCCTTTTTCTTCCCCAATTTCAATTCTCATCCTTGGGTGTACAGGTATTATACATAATTTTAAAATTCCATCAACCAATAAGGGATATTTATTTCTATAAATAAGATTATTCAGTGTTAGAGTTGCTGCTAACTCATGCCTTGATGTTTGCCATGGAAAATGTGTTATGCTGATGTATTCCATACTTGTTAATCCATTTGGGTGGCTACTTATAGCTATTATCATGAAAACCCATAATTTTCTTAAATTACCCATAGGATTGTGCGATTTTTGCCCTTATTCAGGAAGTTACTATTTTGGAAGAAGGAAGTTGTGGTGTATCACTATAAGAAACTGAAAAGGATTGCAAATTATGATAACAATATGGTGATACTTTATTTCTCAAAAGAAACAAAAACAAACCAAAACTCAGGCATGACATTGAATCTGTAGCAATCAGTATCTGGTTTTAGGCTTTCTAAACTAATTTAATAACCATAGTCACTATGGCCAATGTGTAATATTTGATAGGTATGGTATTCAAATGCATTTATTGGCTGAAAATTTATTCATAATCTGTTCTTTTGAAGCATTTACATGTATGTGTTCCATTTAAGTTATCCATTGATTTTTTTCAAGAAAATGCATTTGTACTGTTTGTTTGCTTATCAACTTTTGTAATTTATGTAAACTTTATTTTATAAATATTTTGTGTGATTGAATAAAGTTTGAAATTTTATTTCTTTCTGTATATGCATGTTTAAAATCATATTGTTTACCTGTACCCTGTGCTTGCAGCCTGCTTTTGTGCTGTGTTCACATGTATATATGACTCTTGTATGCAAAAATTCATCAATAAAACCAAAAACGACAACAAAGAAAGATTTTGTGTAAAATAGTGTAATTATTATTGTTTATTAAAATAAAAGCTCTCTTTTAAAATAAGCCTTACAGTGGCTCAGAAATAAGTCTGAAGGCTTATAACACTACAAATTGGATATCAATACCTGTGATGGGCACAGCATGAATAGCTCATTGTGTAGCCATGTGCTTAACAAAAAACAAGCTTTTTTAAAATAATATTTAATACTTTTACATCTTATGCACTGTATGACAGATAGTATATGCATAGACTTCTAATATATTATTGTAAATAACTATAAAAGGTGGAGAATTTCATTACAAATAAAAACATATATTCCAGTACTTGTCTTTATTAAATGTTAAATGCTAGTTTGGTTTTTAAGGTCAGTATCATATAACACTGCAGCTGTGAATAAAAGCTGCAAGTTTCACCTACATAAAGTTTCTTGATTTATTACTTAAACTTAATTCAAGCATGTTTGTTTAGTTTTTAAGGTATTTTTCTTAACTTTTTCAGTGTTCTTACTGTATATGAAATTTTATTGTAAACCATTTCACCTATTCTTGTAAAATCTTATACCCACTAGTAGTTTTAATTATCAATATATGTTAAAGAGAAATGAGAATCACATTATCTGAAATAAATATATAATTAACATGCAATGCTTAAGTAATGTAGAGTTTACAATTGTACTTTAACAATTAGAAATTATTTTTATACCTATTTCATATTTCTACAATTAAAAGATTGTTTTTTTTTATAGGCATGTGTATTTAACATATTACACTTTAAACAACTCTAAAGCCAAAGCATTAAGAATAACTTTACCTCTAGCTTTAATTGAAAGTATTAAAATTGATAACTGCTTAATTGATAGCATAACAGATACTTAGTTATGTATTATCTATTAAAATGTTGATAAGTGTATAAGATATTGTATTTATTATATAATAACATTTTTAATTATAAAATTTCACTTTACAGAATAATAATAATGACTTCCAAAAGGAATGAAAAATACACATGGAACCAATGAATAATTAAGAACAAAATTCTCATAAACTGCCAGTACAAGTTCATGCATGAAAATTTAAATGTTTCCAGTACTTTACAAGTATATTTTTATCATCAAAACCAGGTTTGTCAGGAGGTTGTTATTGGAGATATTGCAGGAATAGTAAAATTGACAATATATAGTACAGTGTAACATTTTCCATAAGAACAGTTATAAAACTAACTTGTAGGTACAAATATATGATTATTAACTTACAAAGATGTTAAAATGAGTTTTAATAAGGAAAAGTAAGTTTAGATCTAAATGACAAAGTCTGGTTAGAGTTATGTAGATGATTTGATATTTATAGATGTTCTTGACATCTTAGTAATCAAATTTAACCCAGATAATTTCTTTTGTTACCTGTGTTTAAGGTTAAGATATAATTATTTTTTCTGTAAAATTGACAGGTTTATACCTTATTTAATTGTCAATTGTTTTAATTTGAAATTATTAAATAAATTAAAAATTGGTGAAAAGACACTTGTAGTTTAGTTTCTTCATCTTTTGTGGCCAGTAGGAATGGGTTTCTCATTTTTTAGGTGACCTGAACATGTGGACCGAACAAGACCGGTGGAGTTGGTCGATTGAAAAAGTCCATAATTGGCTATCATCTATGTATGAGTATACATTTGATTTAGGTATAACATATTACACATTCACAGCCTTCATTTCCAAATTGTGTTTTACTTAGCTTTATATTGATGAAATGTGCTCATGTTTTTCAAGATCTGTTACAAGATATTCATACTTTAAAAGACTCATTTAATATTGTTTCTACTTGACAGAACAGGGCATTTTTGATGTGAGTGATACAAATGTAAATAAGTGTCCAGTGTTATTTTAAGTAAGGTACACTTAAGATGTTGATTGTACAATAGTTATTGTAACTGGAGAAAAGATTATAAAAATAAGAACGTTTTTGTTTGAGGAGTATATGATATATAATTTTCATAAATACAGTGTATGCATTAAATATTGTTTATTTTCAATCACAAAATTAACAGCCACAGAACCAGGATCCAAGAACACGTGTACTTATGTTATCAGGAATAATAATACATTTTTGTTTTAAGTCATGTGCAGTATACAACTTATATACTCAGAGTATGTTTGTTTTTCTATTATAAATATAATGATATTAAATCAAACAGTTGTATAATTATCATTTTCTGGTGATTTTAATATTTTGAAATTGCAAGTAACAGCATTACAGCTGTACTCATAAAGGAAAATTTGTATGATAAATGTATGCTGTAATGTACATAATGAAGTCCATAAATGCACATGTGAGAACATACATGATTTAAACTTTATATGTGTATCGCCAATTAGGCCATAACATAGAGAAAACACATAGTCTCATTATAAAATTTTTGAAAATTATGCACTACCTTAATAATAGTGATTCTTGTGATATGGTTTTCTCATAGCTGATGTTAAACACTGTATATATGTTTCGTATAACATATGCAAGTATTATTAAACAAAATTTAGTTTTAAGTGTTTTTGTATATAGAATATTAATTCTGAGATATAACTTAACTATAGCCTACTGAAACTTAAGTGTTAATTAAACAGTGTACATTAGTGATTCCAATACAGTACACTACCTCCACTCACAGATATAGCTATTCTCGCTCAGTGCTGCCCATGAGTGCAAACATGTTTTTGCATGCCACAAGCCTTGAGCTCCACCCCACAATCAACATGATTCAACTGCATCATGTGTCAACTCTCCATCAATAGGAGTATGACACACTCTCCTAATGCATGTGACTCGCTCTATTCGATTTTACTGAACTTCTCATCTGGCAGTGCTTATGTCAAGCCTTTTCTCACTGTGCTTTTCAATTGTGTTTTTCTTTAAACTTAATGAATTTTTTGAATTTTTTTTTTCAACATTGATTAACCTGTTTTGCAATTTATTCCGAAGTGGAATTGTTATTCTCATTTTTCAAACATTCTTGGACATATGGATAACTTACTTTTTTTTCTAGTTTTACATCTATTAATTCTAACACTGTTGCATTTGGTCATTCATCTTTAATGGTGAATTCCAAACTCCAAGTTACCACATTGGAGGTAGTACCATCTACCAGCACACTTACAAGTGTAAGTGTGCTAGAAGATGGTATGATCCAATTTGGTTGGATTTATTTTCCATTGACATTTCACATACCCTGTATCATTCAACATGTGCTGATTTGGTCTTCCGTTCCTCATCCACTTGCACTGATTGCCGATGCGTTCCAACAGGATTGGACCAACAAATACCTTTATGTGTATCCTCCCATTCATCTCTTTCCTAGGCTGATTTCCATCATCCACACCACTCCTTGTCAAGTCCTTCTGATTTCTCCTTACTAGTTTCTGCAGCTGCTCCAGCTCCAATCTGCTCCACCATTACCCCTTCTTCTTTCTCCATCCCTTCTATGTCAGCCTCAGTCACCAGCATTTCATCCAGCCCTTCTTACCCCCTGTCTTCTTGTCTGTTTTTTAACTGGTCCTTGGTGAGGAGATCCAGATTGCCACAGTGAGTCACTTCATTTTTAGCACATTTCATACACCATTCTTCTATGGATGTTTATTAACATAAGTGGAATGTTTTCTACCATTGGTCTTCACTTGCTCAACCCACTGTTCTTTTTCTTATGTATTTCTTCATTTGGCTGTTTGATCAGAGAACTTCTGTCTCCACGATCATGGGTTATTGGGCTGCCTTATCCCACATTTTTCTAGGTACTTAAAAGTTTTTACCTCTCCCACCTCCTCAGTACATGGTTCTTCTGGATTGGGATGTCAATGTGGTTCTTCACTGTCTTACTTTACTTCCGTGTGAACCTCTGTCCTTGTGTTCAATTTTTCATTTACCTCCTTCTCCTCTTGGCCTATGGACATTGGTGGTTGGATTTAGTTGCCATTGAAATGTTACATGCCCTGTATCAATCATCATATTGGGATTGATCTTTCTTTCCTAAAACTTCAGTAGCTCGTGAGGGTAATTCTTCCTTCTTGCCAATTTCCCTTCCTTCTATTTCCCACTTATATTCCCAGTGTGATCCAGATATACTACTATGTCCTGTAAGTGCTCTTCCTTGTTATATTGTTCAATGCAGATAGTGAGAGATAAATGTATCAGAAGTGGTCCAACATAACTGATTGAATAATTTCCTCAAATTGTTGACAGAGATGAGATGCCAGGGAAAAGGTAAGGTGCCTGATCTTGTCAAAAGACACCTGGAACAAATTATGGGAAGAAGGAGACAAGGAAAAATAAGCCAATCAAATTAAAAGCCAAAGCCAATTGGTAATAGTGGAAGAAGAAGGTTCATAAACAGAGGATAGTTGGGAATGGGCACCATGGAAGGAAGCCATGCAGATAGCTGTTTTTTTCCTCGTTGTATTATTGTCTTCCACCTGTTGCCATTCTTCAGACTTCAGTGAGACTGTGGCTGGGTAAGTTATCTTTTTGTATATATACCTCTTATTTTTAAGGGGCATGTCCTTTTTCTTCTTTAAAGATCTCACTCTGTGGTGAGTGGTGACTGTCAAGGTATACATAAACTAATCAAATCTACACTGTAAGACCATGATCACTTAACAATTATAATTTCCATGGCCACTAAACACACATTGTTGAGATGGGGTGTTCCACAAGATCGCTCATAGGTTTTTTTCTCATGATACATTTGCTTCATTAATATGTCCATTCTGGACTGTACTAACCCATGGACTTCATGGATAAAGCAGAAGGGGATAGTTCCCTTCCCTGCCATTTTTTAGATTGAATATATCCAGAGTGATCTGCTTTTCAAAAAGGGTTTTCATGGTTACCTGTTGCACTGTCTCTGGTGTTGACATTCCTGTGTGCTCTCCACTATGGTTTATCCACCCTTTTCCTTCCAGTACAGTATGGGAGTCCTTACCAATTTTCAGTTCCAAGCCACTAATATGTTGGACCATGGAAGCATCCTCCTGAATGTGATCAATATATATGATGAAAATAATATTGAATCCACTCAGTTGAGAGTAGGGTGGTGGTGGTGTTTTGCTGGTGTAGATGACAAGATGTCCTCCAATCTGATGCTTCATCTCTGAATGGGTTTTTCTGAGAGGAAGTTGTAGCTTTGGAGTGAGTCATCAAAACTGTAGTTTACCTCTTTGATTGGATCCCTCATCCTACCCCCACATGGATGTTGGTTCCCAGTGGCTGAGTTTTGGATTCATAGCTGGGCCAATCAACATAAGTCCACACACATGTATTACAGGTGTCTTTGTTCCCTCACTCTATTGGATTCATGTTCCCTACTACCATGTTGTGATTCTTGGTGAATGAACATGCAGGTTACTATAGTTTTTCATCTTGCAAAGAAGATTGTATATATCAAGGATGTTACTGCACAGGGGGTGGTTCCTGTGTGATTGGTTTTGAGTGGGATATTTCACAATACAGGAGCATCTTTATTATTCCGATCATCTGGATGTTGGGTTCCCAAATCGGTAAAACATTTTATCACTTTTCTATCATGTGCCCTGTTCACAGATTGGTGGATATGATATCTCCCTCCAGTGTGCTGAACTTGAAGTGAGGATGTATGAACTTGTTTTGTTGACTTACCTATGGTATGATCCTCATCCTACCCCTATATGGATTTTAGTTCCTATTGGCTGGTTTTTGGATGCATTTGACTTGCCATGTACAGTCTGTTGCATCCTAGCCACTCAACACCTTAAGGCACATCCTTTTTACTCTCACCTACATTACTGTCATCAAAGGGATTGAAATTACAATATCTGGTGGTTTGGATCCCTATTCAACCATTGTTCTCTCCCTTTTGGATGTGCTCCTCCCATTTTCTATCCATGTTTGTAACACCTCTTTCCACTCTGGGCATAGAGTATACCTGGTACAGAAGTGGTGTGGTCTCTCATGTATGATCCTCTACTGTGAGGACCTCCCCTTTTTGGGTGTTCTTTAGATGCTTTCAAAGGATGCTTCTTTTTTTCCTTCACACTGTCTTCTATCTATTCAATGTGAGCTTCTAGCTATATATGTGAGAAGATTTAATGCACTGTATCGGAAGTTATAATTTTCCTACACTGAAAATGTATTTCCAATAGGTCACACTTCCCACCCTTCCTCCCCACTGAAAACTGGTGCTTCCATTTTCTGCCAAAACTTGAAGTGATAGTTCAGTCAAATTGAATAGAGGGAGTCACATGCATCAGGAGCAGGTGTTGCACTCCTATTGGTGGAGGGTTGTCGCATGATGATTTACATGTGAGATGCAGTTGAACTGCATTGATCATGGGGTATGTGGGAGCTCAAGGCCTGTGGCATGTGAAAAAATGTTTGCATATAGAGGGCAACACTGAACGAGAATCACTATATCTGTGAGAAGAGGTAAGTACCTATCAGAAATACATTTTCAGTATAGGAAAATTATAACTTTATTATTATTCCTGATGAATTGTAGAGTTGGCTAACACAGGTTCAGGTACCCAATGACTGACAATGAAACTTTACTTGTAAAACAAACTTTATTTACATAGCAAGATAAAGCCAGTCTCCAATGAGTTGTATTTTGTATGGAACTGGTAATCATTTTAGTTGAAGATAACTTTATTTATTTTTATTTGTCTTATAATTTTAAGTCCATTCAGAAGTGTTTATCAAAGTCTGTTAAGTGTGTGATAATCAAGAAGAAATTAAAAATCAATTTCAAAGTCTTTTTTACACAATCATTTTGTATTTACAATGCTGCAGTCATCAAGCACTTGTTCTAGAACAAGGTCTAATAACTTCTTTAAGAGCAGACTCCTAGCAATCAGTTTTTATCTTTAAGAGTTTGAAGTCTAACCTTATCTGCCTTTCTTGGTTTATAGATAAAGCTAAATAACTTAACACTAATACATATACAGATTTGAGTATGTTATATTAAAACAATTTTAAAGCCTCACTCCACAGTCACAGCTCATGTTGCACAAATCCAGTTGTGTTCTATCTGACAGCTGTTCATTTTAATAATACCCCTACAGCATAGTTTCCATTGCAAAAGGCTCTGTTCAAAGTGCACATCTCCTCCCCTGCATGCTTTCCATAAGCCATTTAGTGTATGAGAGAAATGGTTTCTCAGAGCCTGATTCAACAATCTTATTGCACAGAAATCCAGAAGTGCTGCATTTGGTCACTTAACCAGTATGTTTTCATATAGAATAATATGAGTACCCATTTCATTCTCTAGCTGCTTCAGGTGTGAAATGGTTGTGTCACTTTTTTGCATGGAGATCCTTCTTGCTTTTATGTTGCTTAGAGCATGTAAATAACTTTTACTATTGCTTTTGTGTTCATGGATTCTCACTTGTTACAAGATGCCATGTTTTGTTTACCCTGGTTGAGTTATAGCTTATTGCAGGTCCCTTTCTGGATGGTCCTGGTGCCCCAAGTTGATCTGTATTCCTTTATTTTCCAATGCCTTTATGTACAAGGGATATCCCTGTCTTGAAATTCTACTTCATGATCTGATGGTATGATTATCTTTGATCAGAAAAGACTGTTAACATATTCTTCACAAAAGTGATCTATTTTTGTGTGGCATCCTGCTACTTATAAAATGCTAAGCAATTTAAAGATGCAGTTATGATTCATTCTGTTTACCCTAAACTGTATATTGGCTATGGTTATCATGTGATGTGTTGATTTGCCTATTCAAAATCATTTTAATATGACATACTCAACACTTTGTATACAAATCAGAATAAGCCTTAGTGTTAACTCATCATATGAGATCATCCCTTAAACCTAGATATATATGGATTTCAGCTTGTTGAAAGCTAAGCTGCTCTTATAAAATGCTAGATTCAAAGTATTTAAATAAGAAAAAGCATATTTTGGCACTGTTTGCTTTAACATTTTTTCCAACCAATGAAGCTAAGAAGCAGAACCTAACCAATCTAGTGTTTTGACTCCACATCATTCAATAGCATCAGCCTTTCATCTACAGCCTACTGACAGAACAACTTTCTAATAAGAAGCTATACATCAAAATCATGTATTATGCACATGTGAAATTCCAAGTTTGATCTATGATATATACATGGAAAAGAACAGACAAGAGCATTGAAAACTTATAGCTCTGTAATAGCTTAATGTTTAACTTCCAAAATATGTTTAAAAATACTTTGAAATAATTTTATTTTCATCAGATAAAACCTACTTATGAAAATTACATAAACTGTATGTTATGTATATTAAAACTAACATTTAAAATGTTAACTTTCAAATAATTAGTATGAAGAATCTGGTTAATTAGTTATCTGATTAGCAACTAATTACAAAAACCATTAACTAATACACTTCTTATTTCAAAAAATCATGAAAACTCCTAGCTTAAAGTATGTATGTCTTTTAGTTAAACAGTAATTTTTTATGCCTCCTCACACTTATTGACCATGTATTTAACTTTAAAATATGTGAGAACCATATTAAGTGTATTAACCAATAATAATTATTATATCAGTGCCCTTTCTATCTTCAAACTTTAAACATCTGAATGAGATAGATGCATAGGAAAGCTATTACAATAAATTCCTATAGTCAACATTAAGATACAGCCATACATATGTGATGATACTTCAACCATGGTTATATTGCCTGCTGAGGGTGATGTATTACATTACTACAAACATATCAAGTACATATGAAATATGATCCATTTAAACAGAGTTTTATTTCACAGTGGTTCTCATAGAAGCAATTTTTAATTTTCTCATGGTGTATTTTCATATGAAAATTAAATCACATACATTAAAAAGTGTTATTTAGCTGTTCAGTAATCTCCTCTGTAATACGAGTGATTGTAAAATGATTTACAGTTTAAGGTTTAATCAAAAGTTGTTACTGTGATGTGTTATAGGTAAATGTAGTTACTTAGTGATATCTGTGCATGTTTATACAAGATGGTTATTTACAAAATTGAGATAATCATTTGCGGTAACAGAAAATATTCTTTAACAGTTATACTTGTCATAAGACATTAGTATTAATTAAAAATATAATAGGTCTAATACTAATGTCTAACAACAAATATGATTGTAATCATTCTTTGTCAGCTTGTAAAAGACATGCACACCATAACAAGTGATTTTTGTTTCCTTCATTACATCTGGTATAGATGAAAATTCGGGGTCACCTGGAGTGTGTTTATTGTGTCAGTTTTTTGTTTTGGTAATTCAAGCTAATAAATCACATGCACTGCCCTTACTGGATTCTATTAGTTTATTTTGTTTTATATACATACAATTAGATTTACGTGTGCTTGCAACTGAAATAAATGCTTTCTGCAATAATGTTTTTATAATTTAATGATGCCACAGTGTAGCAACTTACAGATGTTCAATAAATATTTTAATAAACAAATAATGCTTTGTGTGTTTAAGGAGGTTTTACCAAAGCTCAGTGGGAGGATGTGACTGGATCAACACCTCTGACTTTTGTTAATGATTGTGTTTCATTTACAACCACTGTATCAGCAAGGTATGTTTGTATATTTTTGTTAAGTTTCTTACAACCATTGGAATTTATATGTGGGTGGGTAAACTTGGGCTATGGTAATTACATTATGATTTATATGTAAATTATTTGTGTACTTGTTTCTCTAAAATATCATTAGCAATTTTCCTATTGTATTTTTTTTTTAGATATTTGAAAACATAATTGCTTTTAGGGCTTTGTGATATTTATGTGACATGTATTCATGCCTAAGATTGAAATGGCAAACAACTGAAAATGATATTTTCCATAGTATCACGTATATCTTATGCCATTGTCAGTTGTTTTAGAAGTTTATTAGCAGAGCACAATTTTATCAAGGCACAAATTCAAGTTGCATTGTTTTTGAAGATTAAAATAGTGGTGTACATATGTATATTGATTCTATGAAAATTATGTTTAGAGAGGTGTTCCTTAGAAAATTGTTTAGAGCAAGACATATAGGTTGCTTCAGAAATGTATGTGTAGCTAAATGTTTACAGCTACAGATTGGAGTTTGTTCGTTTTCACCTTTGAAATTTTGTTCTTGATCAATTTCACCATATTAATAGTATATCATAAGGATTGAGTGGAATGATCTGTTTTGACATGAAAAAAGAAGACATAATGCTACAACTAATATTTTATGATTCTCAACAAAGATACGATTTTCAAATTTTTCTTATTGAAGAATATGTTACAAAGTATATTTTGGTGCATAGGTAGTATTATGGGGGAGGGAGTAGTTGTCCCTCCCACAAACTTTTTTGAAGTTTTGATACAACTTAACCCTGGATTTGATTACTGCTGTTGACAATATGTTTTGCAGTGTACAACATTAGATGCTGCACTCCCTGCTCTGAATTGCAGTTTTGCCTATTCAAGGCTTATCAGGCAAACCAAAGAAATACAATTAGGCCTCTTATAATTATGATGAGTATGTAATATTTATGGAGTGTTTGAGAGGATGTGGCCAATTAAAGAATGCATTAGGCTTCTACATCATAGAATATATTTTCAATTTTACCTTTGGTGAAAAGAAGAGAAATAAGTAATATAATCATTAAAAAGTTGATCCTCATTGTAATATTAAATAATATATTAGGTGCAATGCCATAATAATTTTCACACACCTAAATTAATTTAGGTTACTATACTGTGAGTTAAAAAGGACTCAAAAAACCTCATAAGTGTTATATACAAATCACTGTTGCAAGAGGCCTAACTATATATTGTTTGGTTCATTGCCCCAAGCTTTGCTGATGACTCTTGATTGGCAAAACTTCATTCCACAATAGAGAGTGTTAGGCCTTTACAGAAGTCTCTAATATGCATATTGATTGTTTATTATAGGTTTTGGTTGATGGACTGTAGACATGTTAATGAAGTTGGAAATTATGCAACTGAGCTGTATAGAGAAGTAATCTATGTGCCCTTCATGGTAAAATTTGTGGTGTTTGCCAAGCGTTATGAAACTATGGAGGCAGAGCTTCGAGTCTTTTGCATGACAGATGACAAGAAAGAGAAAACACTTGAAACTCAAGAAAACTTTACAGAAATAGCTAAAAGTCGTGATGTTGAAGTGAGTTTATTTAGTTTTAATCCTTAGTATGCACATTTGTTTGTCCATATATTTTTGCTATTTTTATATACTGAGAACTATCTAAGATTCTAATTTATTAGTTTGAAATTATAAGTGATAATTTCATGAACAAATTAAATGTTCATTCAACTTTGGAAGTTATTCTGAAAAAAGAAAAAATAGGCTTTGAGGGATTTGATTTTAAATTAAAGCTATTGAAATTTAATCTAATGTATTATTTGTAATAAATGGCATTTTGAGTAACTACACTTTCAAATAATGTACATTCAAAATAAATTTCAAGGACAATACTATTATCTACAATTATAGCTATTTCTCTTGGCATGGAGCACACAAAGGTTTAGATTTTTTTCCATTCTCTCTCTGCTCATTACCCACTATTATGAGTTTACGTGTGTCTGAGCATTTGCACTCATAACCCATATTACAATACTTATTATGTAGATCAATCACAGTATTTCACCTCCATGTGGCTAATGTGCACTGCATCATGCATTGTCACATTTGTTTTAGATATTCGTAAAGTCAGACTTATCTATATACTCATTCTTGACACTTTGATGGATTCTTTTTTTACTTTAGTCTTGTGGTATTCTCAGTTTCACTGAGTTCTCTTTGAGTAACTGGGAAGGATCCATGGAATAACAGGAGGCTTACCAGAAAATGATTTTCAGTGCAGAAAATTAGAATTTTCTGAACTCTACTGAGTTTGAAGAAAAATAGAAGACTAGATGCAATGTACAACACAGTGAAACAATCTTTATTTCAATCAAAATAAAGTATTAAGACAAGTGTATTTGTGGCACCTTTACTGGATTGTATGTTGGATTGAGTGTGGCCCTTCTTTTTGATCAATACTGATTCAATACATTGTTCATGGAAGAGGCCCACTGTCTCTCTATAATTCCAAGTGCAGAGTAGTACCATCCTGGGTCCCTGGTTGAGCGGTGTTTTTCTACATCCTCCCCATAATTCTGGGGGCAAAAGGAATTTACCTTGCCTACATGGTTGGGGAGTGAGGATAAGTGTTCATGATTCCTGACTGGATGAGATCTGTTTCCTTAGGTTGAGTAAGGCATACATGGTCCTGCCATTCCAAGCCTGAGGTGTTGCCTTTTGGACTTCTTCAGGTTTGTCCACTTCAGTGTTGCTTAATTTCTCATCGTGATTCTGGGGGCTCAGAATGCATCACTCTATGGCTATAGGGTTGGGATCCACTCATAAGTATATAAATATATATATAGTTTGCAGTCCATTTGCCTTAGCCACCAACATGGGATATAGAGACCATGGCCCTTTAATTCCAACCATGAGTAATGGAACCTTGGCTGTCTGGTTGGGGCCTGGCCTACAGTGATGATAAATCAGGTAAAATCCCACCCACAATACAGGAATTAAGTTCCAGGCAAAGAGAATACCTGTTCTGGATGCAGTTCCCTCATTAGAGTGCCAATCTTCTAATGACACACCCATGAGCTATGCAAATGCTTTCTGTATGAATAATTCCCTCACCGGCCTTTCCATCTATTCAATGTGGGATTCTAGCTATAAGTGGAAGAGGAGGAAAGTATGTTTTGGAAGTTAATGTTTTCCTAAATTGAAAATGTATTTCCAATAATACTTACCTCTGCTGACACTCTCCTGCCCTTTCTCCTCACAAAGAGCTGGTGCTAGAGACTGGGATTGAGTCAGTCTAGAAAAAGTGATAATGTTATCTGAATGAGGTGCTTGTATACGCCACCAGGATAGAGGATAGAGCGTATAGAAGACTGGAGCAAATGAGAAAAAATCAGACCAATGCTTAGATGGGCAAAAGAAGAAACCCTGGCAGTTGAGTAATAGCTCTAAGTGTGAGCTGGGGTAAGTATTATTGGAAATACATTTTCAGT
The DNA here is from genome assembly GCF_000517525.1 of Limulus polyphemus. Classification (NCBI taxonomy): domain Eukaryota; kingdom Metazoa; phylum Arthropoda; class Merostomata; order Xiphosura; family Limulidae; genus Limulus; species Limulus polyphemus. The sequence continues at coordinate 555,731 of NW_013665610.1, forward strand.
TTAGGAAAATCTTAATTTTGGTTATTGTTTGTGGCTCGTATAACCTTCTAAGGTGATCTTTTCACTATTCATTATTTCAATGTTTCCCCTTTTAATAGATTTATGCTCTGTACATCTGAAAGTAACATAGTGTTGTATTTTTAAGTTGGTGAATAACTGGTATCTCCTCATTTGTTTATTTTATATATGGGTACTTTCAATCATCAAGTTCCTGTTTGTGGTTGCAGTAGCCCCGTAGGAAAGTGTACATTGTACTTGATCTCCTTTGTCACTTTTTTTCTTTAACTGGTACTTTAAAGTCTTTCCCTGCCTTAGATGCTTAGTCTTTTGGTTTGGGTTTCTCAGTGTTGAGCATTCTCTTTGCAAGTTTTAGGTGGTTTTGTAATTCATTAGTTATCATTCTATACCAGTTTTTTGTAGTACAATTCTGATCTGGCATCCATACTGAACACTATCCTCCCTGGAACAAATACAGGCCCATACATCTACTTCTGTCTTAGAATTTTTCTTTAATGACGTTAGTCAGTTTAGATCTATTGAACTATTTTATGATGCAGATACCTGGCTGATAAATGCTATATGTTCTTCTTTAGATTTAGTTTTTAGAGCACCTTGTATGATTGTTCTGGGCCCTATAATAGATAAATTTGCAATGCCTAGTCACTGAAATGATAGTAATAACTGTTAAACCAACACTGTTAATTTTTTTCAATTGTCATTTTCTCTTCTGCTAGCCTTGCATCTTTTTTCTCCAGGAGTAATAGGTGTCTCTTTACTTCTTCTCATATCTCACCCAGTTAAATATGAGGATTTGAACTAAATGCATTGGTAGAAATAATATTTGAAATCAACATTTTAATAGTAAGAGGAAGTTTATTGTTACTGTTTCTACCCTCATCCTCATATTAAATTGATTTTGAGGAAAATGTGACAATACATGCTGCAGTATGGGCAACATGGAGGCCAAGTACTAGATAATACTGTATTACAGACTATGGTTTGTCCATTGGTGCTATGGTATAGAATTTGAGTACATCTGTTTTAAATGAGTAAATTTATTATAGAGGAGGAGGAAATAGAGAGAATTGCAAAAGTTGTTTAAACCTATGGTTATATAATTTGCAACATAGATCTTTAGGTATAGTATAATCTACTTTAGTTTTTATGCTTGGTATTATATAAACTACTCTGTTATTTTACTAGACTAAATTTATATTTTGTATCAGAAACATGTAAACTCACCTCTTTACACAACAAAGAATTATTACCTAGTGCCACTGTCATGAGGAGTTTTCAACATACCACAAGCAACTCCCACTCCTACACGTATTAACACATCATTAGACTATAGCTCTCCACCAATAGGAGGGCAATATATCATCCATGCACAGTAATCTTCATGAGCATCAGCATTGGAAAAAAGGCTCATTCTTGTTTTTAAATGTCTTGAATTTGTTTCTTTGTATTTAGAGTTACAAGAGTTTTTGCATTGAATCTGTTACTTCAACTTTAGTTGAACCTTGTTGTCTGACTCTTCTTGTTTTGTACTCATGTACTTATATTTTCAACTAAAACTTTATTCAACTATAACAACAAAAAAATGATTTTGTGGATCATTTTGAAAATGAATTCTCATATCCCTAGGTCTTGATGCTCCACTACAAAGAGTTGTCTCCTACTGTTTCAGTGGTGACTGGAGGCAGTCTGACAGTTACTGATGTTATCTGCTATTCTGCACCAGGTGGTTGGTTCTGTTGTACCTTCTTCTTCTCAGATATAAGATTCTTGAGCTCCTGCTTCTGTTACTTTGGCTGAGCCTGTTTCATCTCTCGATAATCATGATTAATTGTTATCATCTCCTGTCTTTGCTTTTGGTATTTCTCTTCCTGATGAGGAATAGCTAAACAAAATTTCATCTTTTGCTGCATTATTTGCTCAGATGTGTGACATTCTTTCTCTTTCTTCAGTTGTTGCTGCTAATTCTCAGGTTATGTTGCTGCATTTTCCTCCTTCTTCTGGCTATCTTT
>NW_013665610.1:558678-585940 GCF_000517525.1 Limulus polyphemus
CACAGAGTAGCTCCTTTTATTGCCTGTTCTTCTTGATCATCCACTTGTGCACTTTATGCATGCAAATAGATGGGTTATCACTACTGATTCAGTAATTACTCCTTCAGGTTATCCAATTTTCCCTCATCTCACTTTCTTTTTAACTGACTTTTTAAGGGCAATTTAACCATTTCTTCAATATCTGGTTACAAAGCAGGTTTGTCAATGACCTCTGGTCTCTTCCTCAGCTATTTTCCTTTTTTTTCTCTGGTTTTTATGGACCTTTTCCGAGGCTTTTTCCTCAATTGTCCTCCTCATCCAATTTCCAATTTAGACTGGAATATTTGTTTGGCTCTTTGGGATTTCATATATTCCCTGTATCATCTCTTTTTTAAGATTCTTTTTCTTGCTTGCAGGAGACGTTGCTCTAGCATTTTTGCCTTGGATGTCTCCTGCACTTTCTATCACAGGAATAAGTTAATTTTATTCCTGTACTGATCCTTCCTCCCCAAAACTTGGTCTGCCTGGAAGTGTGATCAGATGTTTTCTCCAACCACTCTTCCTTCCATTTCATTTCTGTAGGATCACTCTGACTCTGACCATCTTCTTAGTCCTGTTTGATCATTTTCGTGTTATCTTGTCATACTGCTTCAATATTAGGCAGTCGACATAATATTTTCTTGGCATGGTATTCCTATTCTTTTAGTGACTTATCCCCTTCCATATTGACTAGGTGTATTATACAACATATTAGGCTTGTTTAGTCTTCCATGAAAGAGGATATCTTTTGTCTTTTTCATGTTACCTTCCATCAAGTTCATTATCTTACAGTTACTCTTGCCTCTCACCATAACTGCCTTCTGGATAAGGTGTTGTAGACAGGGATGTGGATGACCACAGACACATTAATGTCCCACTGTTTCATCACATTGCAGTTGCATCTGCCTTTGGGTTTTGTCTACTTCCATTTGCCATTTTTTAATCTTCTTAGAGACTCTTATGAGGCTAGTTTTTGTTCTTTTGTTGTTGTTTTTGATTTTCAGCTCTCTCATTATCAAATTATATCTTGTTGTCTCCATAATGGAGATGATGGAACCCATGTGGCTGTGGATTCTTCACAGAAAATACTTCTCTCTTCTTATATCCATATCAAGTAGGGATAACAGAAAGTGTTAAGCCCATATACCCCTGTTCAATGCCCATTGTTAAGATGGAGTTTTCCACAAGATTGTTCAACAGTATATTTCTATATTTCACCTTCCAGGTTGTACTTCATGAAAAACAAAACACAAAGAAAACAAAACATGAACAGCACCAGATGTGTGCCAACCCTCACACCTGACTAATACTTGCTGCCTCTATTCGTAGTAACTCATTGCACAGTATATCAATATGGGACTTTATGGTGGTACTGAATTCCTGTTTAGTTCATGCACCTCTGTTGTTTTCTCTCCTGTTATTACAGGAGAACTCTTGCTTTTCAAGTCTCAAGCCACTTAGGAGGTTGACATAGAGTTCCCCTTTGGGTCAGTGTAATCCTACTGGTATGAAACTAAATGATGTACACCTCGATTGAAAATAGGACTGAGGGGTTGCCTGGAAATGTATTGCAGCCCACTCCACTACACTATGGACTATTGTGGTTTGGTCATGCATTCTCTTCGGGATGTAAATGAGTTGGGATCCTTACTCCCTTCACTGGTTTCTTCTTTCACTAAAGTATTTCTTCAATACTGTATGACCAGACTTATGTTCCTTAACCACACTATACTCATGCTTAACTGAACAACTGAGAAATATTGGTTGGTTGAGCAATCTTACATTTCACCCATCTATGTGACACTTTAGCAGATGGTTCTTTTGGTCTACCAACTTTATTGAGCAAAAACATTAATGTGGTTTCCCATTGAGTGGGACCTGGCATGGCCGGGTGGTTAGGGTGTTTGACTCGCAATCTGAGGTTTGAGGGTTCGAATCCTTGTCACACCAAACATGCTCGCTCTTTCAGCCATGGGGGTGTTATAATGTAATGGTCAGTCCCACTATTCATTGATAAAACAATAGCCCAAAAATTGGTGGTAGGTGGTGATGACTAGCTGCCTTCCCTCTCGTCTTTCACTGCTAAATTAGGAATGGCTAGCGCAGATAGCCCTTGTGTAGCTTTGCATGAAATTCAAAACCAAACCTATTGAATGATACCTCACTAGGCTCCACCTTTAGTGGTTGGCATGCTTCATGAACTTTTCTTTTTCTCTTTCTGACACAATGTTTCATAAAGGAGCTAATCTTCTTAATATCTATATCTGCACAAGCCCTTCCTCCAACTTCTCATTGTGGTTTTCTCTCTTTGATGTGATGAGAGGTGAGTATACATTTCTGAAGTTAATATATTCCTTATGGAATATTGTATTTCTGATAGATACTGTCAGGTTTTTATAGGGCTGGATTCCTCACAGTAGGTGTCAGTGTCTTGTTGGTGATAAATTTCAACAATAAATGGACAATGCACAATCCTCTTTTTAAAAAATAATATATTCAAAACAAGTCAAACATGTATACAAGAATTTGCTACTCAATTGGTCATCAAAGTTGTATTCATAGCTTTTAATAATTGTGTCTTTTTTCATCAAAGTCTATACAGGCAGGTTCAATTACTTTAGAACACCCTTTGACAAGACAAATTATATCTTCTCTCTTTTGTTATCACAATACAATCAGTGATCAATTCACTTTAGAAATCACTCATTATGACTAATATCACACTCTAACTTCACATTTTTCACTTTTACTTTCACTAACTAATTTACTTTTCTGTATCTGCCTGTATTTAGAACACACTACAGAAAATACTAGAAATATCTAGCCCTCTAGTAACAACAATATTACACATAACGAGAAAACGTAGAAGCTTCAAGTAAGATTATGTCAACAATATTACAAAAGCCTAGTACAACAATTACACTGCAAACACAATGTATGACTCATACAGAGTTACATAACAAAACTTGTCATAACTATCTCTTTTTAAATAATTAACTTTTAATACTCTTGTTATGAAAATTAAATAATCATTAAATAAATAAATCCTCATTTACCTGTTCCCTAGATATCATATATTGTGACTTGCAAATATTTAAAGCCAAGCAATTGTGAAGAAGCCTGGTAGCAATAGAAAACAACTCATTATTGGCTATTTTAAAACAATCAGCAAGAGTACCAGCCTTTGTAGTAAAAGTCATATCATCGTCATACAGATTTCAAGTATCATACCATAATTAAATCATTTACATAAATAATAAATAAGAGGGGGCCTATGATTGAGCCTTGAGGAACCCTACAATGAAAATATGGAAAAGGGACTTTATTCTGTTAATTGTGGTGTAACATTGCCTATTTAAGCCTATAGGTAAGCTTTAAGAATATCATAAATATTACTAAACTTAAAATAAGACCGAAAGTGCTTGAGTTTTGGGTCTTATTTGAAGTTTATTACACTTTATATGTGATCCTTTGTGCTAACTCTATTATCAAGATAAACATTACTACATAGACCATAATGAGCACATTTATAAAGTGAAACTGTATGATTTTCCTCATCAAGAATGAGCCTTTGTTCCTATGCTAATGCTCCTGAGGATTCCTGCACATGGAGGATGTGTTGTCACCCTGTTTGTACAGGGCTGTAGTCTGATGATGATTACATCATAGGCTGGTGCAATACAAGTTAATACATATAAGAATGAGAGTTTCATTCAAAGCTTGTAGTGTGCACAAACATTTTCAGGTAAGGAAAATGTTAACATTCAATCTTCTTTACTTGCTTTGATATATATATATATGTGTGTGTGTGTGTGTGTGTGTACATTATCTTGCTTAGAGTAAAAGTTGCTTGCACACTGACATAAAATTCTTTGTGATACCAAACATTAGATTAACTTTAGATCTAATGTATCTTATATTATTAATAGGTTTTGGAAGGTAAACCTCAGTTTTTGGAACTTGCTGGAAACCTTGTACCAGTTACTAAGGCTGGGGAACATCTTACTCTTAACTTCCAACCTTTCAGAGAAAACAGATTACCATTCATTGTTCGTGTCAAAGATCCTGATCAGGATCCAATTGGTAGGATAGCCTTTATGAGAGAACCAAGGGTGGGCCGTGGTGAGCCTCCACAAACTCCCATATGTAACTTGAATATTGCATTACCTGATATTTGTAAGGTAGGAGAGACTATTGCTTTTAAGTTGTATGACACTTTTATGTGAAATATATTAATTTAAAAGAACATTTTCGTATGTGCTCTTAATTCTTAGGTATATTACACATTGTAAGACTTGTTAATCAAAAATTATATTTTATGATAGCTTAAATCCAAGCCTACAGGATCCACAATGAAATAGTATTTTGTTTCAAGTACTTGTTAAAGATCAGGCCTTGATTTATTTGCTAGAACTTTCAGATTGTCCATAATTCACCCATGCAAACCAATCAACAAGTACTTTTTGTTCATCTTGTAGTATATTCAGGTAAAACTGAGTTAACCTTAGAGCAGTGAGATAAGTCTACATAATAACAAGAAATTCAACAAAACATTTATTACAAAATAATTCTGAGTTCACTGATTCAACTTAGTTTGAGAAAGAAAAAACATAATGAATATGTAATTTTTTCAAACTCACAAACACAATCAAAATAATGTGTATTGAACATAGAACAGCACCATGGGTATCTGCAGGATTGAGCAGGGGGAGGGCACTTGCTCCTCCTGGAATTTCAGAAGAAAATTTATTTAAATAATATATTTAAAAAATGTATTAAAATTAATACTATTTAAATATAAATGACGAAATTAGGATTACATAAATAAGCCATTATCAGCCAGAGCATTGCATTCAAACTTCAAGGCAAATGACTTGTGCTTTGTGATGGTTTGCTCCCACCTGGAATAAATTCTGCAGATGCTCATAGACGATACTTTTATTGTCTGATTATCACTCTAAGCTCTCTTAAGAACTTATTAAGATGTTTAATAAGAATTAGTTAACATTACATGTTAAACTTCAGGAGGATATTGCTATTTACAAAGAAAGGACTTAAAACTTCACTTACCAAAGTGTGAGTTTGAACACTAAAAGAGAGAGAGAGAGAGAGCTAATCAAGAGATCATATTATTATATACTATATTCTCAGGACATGTGCACCACCTAAGTCACTGTTGGCCAATCTCTTTGAAACATAAGTAAGGTTATAACTTCAAGATATCACTTGGCCTATTGTTGGAGAACACAGTTGTTTACTTCTTTCACAACATACAGCATTACAGCCATATTAATTATTAAGAAAGGAATTAATCTTCACTTATCAAACTGAGGACTTGATCATGTGAGAGAGAGAGAGAATTATCCAAGATTGTAGTATTATATACCAAACTTTATAATTCTATATTCTCAGGATGCATGAACCATCTAGGTCAATGTTGATCAATTCTATTGAAACTTAAAGAAGGTTATAACCTTGAAATATTACATGACATACTACTGAAGAACACAGTTATCTACTTTCTTGCACAATGTGTAACTGTAACATTACAGCCACACTACCATAGGCAGAACAGGGGTTTGCTTGTTGTTGAGCACAAAGCTATACAATAGGCTATCTGTTATACCCACTACAGGTATCAAAACCTAGAGTTTAGTGTTATAAACCTTCACACTTACCACTGATCTACTGGGGGAATAACAAATGTTATCTATTATGAATGACAAAAGAACAAAGATAGCTAGAAAAAATCATCTTAACGACTTTCTTGACTGAGAGTTTTGTGAAAACTGCACAATATCAGAAATAACTGACAATTTCAGAATAATAATAACATTAAAATAAGAAGGTAGCAATGCCTGGTATGTTTATATACCACAATCTCTTAGCCCAATTCCATAGGGTATTCCTAGTATTTTCTTGCATCTCTTATATGATCACTTGTTACTTAATCCAATTTTAAACCTTAATAGTCTTAATTTATAAAATTATACTTTGGATGTTAAGTAAATAATCTTCTTAAAACAAAATTATTTATTTCAGTAATAAAAATATAGTATATTTTTTTATCTAGACATAACAACTATGTATATGAATTGTATGACTTTAAACTTCATATATATTTTAGAGTTTATTCATTTAATTATCATATCATTTGAAATATTAATGCATTATAGAATGTTATGAAATATAAGTGGTAGACAGAAGTTATACATTGTTGATTAAAGTAAATGACTAAAGTAAATTTTTGTGGAATTTTACTGTATTCTTAGGTAAAGTATTTAAAAATTCTAGAACAGTATGCCTTTACTTAGATGTTATAATTAAAAAGAATATACCCATCTAAGTAGATGCTTAATCTTGCCCTTAGACTTGCACACGTGATCATTGGTATCAGATTAGTATATTAAATGAGCCATTGTTCATTTTACCATGATTTCTGGTATGTCAGACATTATACAGAAATAAATACACAGGAAAGGTTACTTCCCCTTTGTTAATGATAAAACTAGTGTTCTTTGTGTGTGATAAGGAATTGAATTTAAACAACAGTTTCAATTGAAAATACAGTCTCCATGCAGTAGAAAATCATCTTTCTCCTAGTACATAGCAAACCTATTTGGGTACAGTTGTCCCACTTTCCATTTCTAAATGAAATAAAGAGATGACAACTACTGTAAAGATTAGGTGTGGTATCTTAATATTTTTTTTCATGATATATTTCCTCAAATCAGATTTGACTCCTAGACCTCTCATACACTAGGTGAGAGCTCTACCAACTGAGTTAAAGGGTTACTCCCCTTCCCCCAGCAGTTATTAATAAGACATTTCTTAACAATTCAAACTATTACATTCTTCATCATTTACAAACAAAATTCTTCTTTGGGCCTAACTTCAGGGTCATGGGACAACCAGTAGTTGGACACCAATGTGGTAATTCATTTTTATAATATATGTATATATATATGGCACACTAGACAAATGCTCTACTAACTCATCTAAAAAGCTAACCCCCTAGCATTTGCTAGTAAGGCACTTTTTAACACTTCATACTTCATATTGTTACCATTAAGTGCTTTTATTTATTTCCAGATCCTATAACTGTGCCTATCTCTTTTTTGTAAATTTCCTCTAAATATCTTGTTATTGTGATTTTAATACTTATCTGTCAGTTTTTAGTTTTAACGAAGCTTTACCTTTAAAAATGCATAGAAATTGTGAAAATTCCTTGAATTATTTGAGAAAATATGTTTATCTCATTTTTTATTATTGAAGTGTCAATAATTTAGTCAAATAAGCAAAAGTTATTGTTCTTTAAATGAGAAGAATTTTGACTTACTAAGTTAAAGTTTTGTTATTTTAGATTGAAAAGAAACCAGTAACAACAGAAGTGGTAGAGAAGAAATATGATTTTATGGAAAAAACAGGACCAAGTAAGTGTAAATGCAATAAATATGCTTCAGAATAAGTAAATATTAATTAACACATGTTAACTAAAAAGAAATGCCTCTCTCTAATTGTTATAAATCTAGTTACTAGATGTATACAAAAATGAAACTTGATGATACAACATGAATTGTTTTATGTCAGTGATGGGTAGATACTGTTGCATCAAACATCGGATTAGAGTAACAACTATTAATGTGTTTTTGTTTTACAACTTGAGCTCAAATTTAGACATTTGTTTGTTTCTTTTTTTTGAAATTAATGTTTTGATTTGAATTCAAATTTCATCACAAAAAATATGGGAATTAATATTTTCTGATCTTTGAATTTTACATCGGTAAGATAATATTTAGAAATAAAAAGAAAACATAGTTCTGTGTTAGTATTATTTCTTGATATATATATGTTTTATTTATATGCAGTAATTTGTAATCACTCTGAATTACTTTGTATAGCTAAACCTGAGCATATCCAACATGCTGACCTTCATCTGTCAGATATTGCACAAGGCTTAGATCATGATTGGGTACAGTTAGCAGACCAACTTGATGTTCCTAAATCAGATGTAAATAACATCAAGAAAGAGCACCCCAATGACATGACCCAACAAGCTTTGGTGATGCTTCGATTATGGATCCATCGCTCATATCCCAAAGCAACAGGTAAAAATGAATTTTTTTACTACTTCATTCTAATAACTGATAAGCTCAAAACCATTATCCAAACATATGTTTAAAATAAAAAATATTGCTAGTTTGTAGGGCTGTGACAAAAGGTACATTTTGACCTTTCAATGTTCAAACCTTCATTCTGTAATGTGTTCTGAACTTTCAATAGTAATAATTGACATAACTTACTGATAACCATCACCATAGTATTATGTATTATTTTACAGGTAATCCATATAAATATAATAAAACATTCACTTATAGTTTTAAAATACATATTGTCTATGCATACCTACTTCAGGTGCAGTACATTACCTGTTCTCACATTTATAGCTATTTTCGTTCAGTGCTGCCCTCTATAGGCAAAATTGTTTTGCATGCCACAAGCTGTACCCCATGAACAACACGGTTCAACTGCATCTCACATGTAAATCATCATGCGACCAGAGGTGTTGGAAGCACAAATAGGCAGTGGGGGCAGCACTTTACTAAACCTTACAAATTATATTTAAATTATGCAGGAATTAGTTTGAATGCATGCTTTTACCTCCCCACACTGAAGATGGTATATGTACTTGTCAAAACGTTTGAAAATTAAATGTTTGTTACTGTACACACACATGTGATATGTTCATTGTTGCGGTTGTTCTACTGTTTATCATTACACTATGTATCTGTCAGGGTCTAAATTTCCTAAGGCTAAGAATAGACCTACATCAACTGAATCAAAAAGTAGGAATGACAAAGCAAATTATATTTCTGAAAAGTGCATTATGCTGCCCTGTGGCTCCAGTGCCATTACAAGTGACAATGCTCCACCAATAGGAGTACCACACACCCTCCTGATGCATGTGACTCCCTCTATTTGATTCTACTGAACTATCACTGCTCATTAGGTAGTGATCAAGTGCAGACGTTTTTTCAATTGTACTCTTTTCATGTGTTCATTTCATTTTTTGTGTGAAGTAGTGATTTACTTGATTTACTACAGTTAGTTTTCTGTAGTAATTTGTGGGAACAACTTACCTTTCTTTATTGATTTTTTTCTCATTTTTGACTTCTTCACAGTTTAAGTTGAATTCCAAAGTCTAGGTGTTTTACAACTTCTGATATTTTTATCACTACTTCAAGTGCCATTACACAGGCTTCAGGTCAAGGGGCTCGGCATGGCCAGGTGGCTAGGGAGCCTGTGACATCTGTGGGTCGCGGGTTCGATTCCCCATCCCATTAAACATGCTCGCTCTTTTAGCTGTGGGGGCATTATAATGTTATGGTCAGTCCCCCTATTCGTTGGTAAAAGAGTAGCCCAAGAGTTGGCGGTGGGTGGTGATGACTAGCTGCCTTCCCTCTAGTCTTACACTGCTAAATTATAGAAGGCTAGTGCAAATAGCCATCGTGTAGCTTTGTGCAAAATTCAAAACAAACAAACAATCAGGTCGAGGGGTCTAGACTGAGGATTTTTAACTATGATTTGTCAGGATATTGATCATTATAAGAGTTGTCCTTCTTCGTCCAAAAATTGTTTGGGATCCTCCTGTATCATCCAAACCTATTCCTAAGAAGGAATTTGACAGTATTTTTCCTCATCGTAACTATGCTGTCTTCCCATGCCTCTCCTATGTAATCTACTAGGCCTAACTCCGCCTTTTTGGATATGCTTTCAATTTTCACTGATTTCATATGATACTGTCCCTTCCTTGTTACATGACACCCATCTTTAAAGTAACTTATTTCCCTCCTTTCCCTGACATCAGGGTTCATGCCGAGCTTTTTGTTTCTCAGTCGAGGGCTGGTGTTAGTATGCCTCAGCCTCCATGGGGCTTATCGTCATTATGCTTTGGCTTATCAGCAGGTTGATTAATCCCCTCCCAGCAGGTCTCAGCAGTTGGAGTCGCTTGTGCCAATGTGTGTGTGTGTGGGTGGGGGGGGGGGGCTGTCCCTGTGAAATCTGTGAGACTACATTCTACCCCTTAGTCTTTGCTTGCTGGTTTGTCACATTCTTATACCATGCCCTCTCTCATAATTATTTTTTGTTCTGCAGCCTTCTGACCTTTACCAGTTCCCACCACTACGGGTTCAAAATTTGCCATGCGTCCTGATGTTGGATTCATTGTTGCCATCAGTTCCAGTGATTATCAGGTATTTTCCTGTTGAGTGGGGAGACGTTTGGCCAATTTTCTGGTGGGTATTCACTACCGATTCTTGGGTGATCCCAGTTTTGTCAGAAGAAATTGTCGTCCCTTCTCTTTCTCCATCTCTATTGTCTCCTGGAACAATTTTCTTCCCATTCACTTGTGATTCAACTACCAGTCTGTGTCTATCCAAGGCTGTGCAGACCCGTCTATCACAGCCTACCTTTTCCAGGTTTTTACTCCAGGCTTTTAGTTGTCCCCACAACAACTCAGGGGGATGGTGTCCTGTGTTCCATCTATCCTGCCTCAACTGATTTCTGGATCTTCCCCAATTTACCATGAAGTCCTTTATCACACTCAGGTGGGCTTTTTCATCAGGACTGTGGATGACCATGTTAGACTTCTCAAATGTCTATCGCAATTTTCCTATTTCTCATCAGTTCAGATGCTATCTTCAGTTTGTCCACTATGGGGTTGTATATCAGTTTCATGCATAGCCTTTTGAGCTTGATTTAGCACCATATGTATTTTATTGGGTGATCAAGGCCTTTGCTCGACTTATGCATGTTCAAGGGTTGAATTTACACCACTGCATGTATGACTGGCTCCTGTTATCTCATTCCGAATTGGAGTCTTCTCAACATACACATATGCTGCTGATAGATGCAGTTCATGTTGGTTGAAATCTCAAGTTGGAGAAGCCTTTCTTTTTGTGTACCCATTATCTTATCCAGTTGGGTGAATTTTTCGACACTCACCTCATTCGGGTCCAACCTTCGGGTCCCATTTGATGGAACTTTCAATTCCCCATGCACTTACTGCTCCCTGCATTTCTGCTCACGAGGTTCTGTCACTTTTGGGGACTTGTGCTTATCTGAAAGCCCTTATTTCTTTGGGTTGGGCACATATGCATTTTCTTCAGTGGACTCTTGCTCTGGAGCTCTTGGACTCCCAAATTACCCTTCCTCCTTCCCCTACAGATAACCTGCATTGATAGTTGAACAAGGACAACACAATGACAGGAGTACTGCTTCCTCCACCTCATCCGGATTTGCATCTGCTCACAGATGCTTCTATCCATGGTTGTGAAGTGTGTGTAAATTATCAGGAGGCTTCTGGACAATGGTCTCAAATCAAAATGTCTTACCATATCAACATCTAAGAGCTTCTGGTGGTATGACATGCTTTGGTTCATTTTCTTCCTCTGGTACTGAATCGCCACACCGTGCTCCATTCCGACAATTCCACTATTCTGGCTTATACCAACCACTGAGGGGGTACTCATTGCTGTTTCCTTTGTGGTCGAACATTAGAACATTAATTGGGCCCACATGCTGTGGATAAGTCTCCTTGTGTGTCATATTCCGGGTTCTTTTCACCTAGTGATGGATCATTTTTCAAGACCTGACAAGACCTTCTACCCCCCCCAAGTTGGGTTCATCAACTTAATCGATTGAAAGATTCATCCCTGTCTCTTTCTTCCCAAATTCTGTTCCAGGTGTCGTCGCATCAAATCAGGCACCATATTTTATTCATGGTGTCTCACTTTCACCATCCATTGGAAGAAATTCTTCAGTCAGGCATGTGGAAAACACCTTCCACTATCTTCACTGGGTAGCTGTGTCTTCCTCATTGGGGTACTGCCTTCAGCCTGCACCGTCCTTCAAACTTTGGTGCAGTTGTGACTGGTTAGTCATCTTTTCTATATATATGTATATATATATATATTTTTTTTTCCTTTCAGTGGCATGTCTGATTTAGAATTGGGATCACACTCAGTGGTGAGCTTTGCCTGTCCAGGTATGTTTCCTATCTCTCAGATCCGCACTATGCGGCCAAGATACATAACCAGGTTTTCTTTGCGATATCTTTGCTACATAAATATACCAGTTCCAGGCCGTAATAACCCATGGACTTTTATGGATAAAACAGAAGAGAATATAACTACCCATTTCTACCATCCCTTCAATTGAATAAATCAAGAGTGGTCTGCTTTTCAAAATAGGATTTTTCATGTTTACCTGTAGCACTATCTCTATTGTTGGGTTGCCTCCAGACTCTCCACTGCATTTTGTCCTCTCCTTGTTCTTATAGTGGAGTATGGGAGTCCTTGCCACCTTCCAGTTGGGCATTGGTGTTCTGCTGGTGTAGATGCTGTTTGATCTTCCAATCATGTGCCCCACCTCCATGTGGTGGTTCCCAGAGGTCGATGTTGTGCCCAGTTTCTGTGCAGTTCTATCTAGAGGGTGAGGTTGCTATATATTTGTAGAGGCGATCCATTTCCATGTGGTGGGACCCTGAAAGTGATGTTGCACTCCCACTTCTGTGCAGTCCTATCTGGAGGATAATGTTGATTGGGGCAATGTTTCTTCCTCTCAGGGAGTTTTCACTGCCTGAGGCTGATGTTGTGCAGTGGGGGTACCAGTCTGATTGAATTTGACTTTGATGTGCCACATTGGCACATCTCCTTCTACTGTGATTTAAATGTCAGGTTCACAGATGTATGGTTGGTTGTGAATTTGCACACATGTATCTGTTTTATAGATCGGTTTGCACAGTATGTACTTCCATTATACTTACCTTGAGGTGAAGATGGTGTGGACCGTCCTTCTACCACAGATAAGAGGTTATATTCCCAATATTGCTTGGTTCTGGACTGGAGTTAACCAGCCACATACAGTCCATTGTGCCCTAGCCACTCTACACCTTGGATCACATCAATTTAGCTTTTCCCACATTTCTATCTGTAGATGATTCTTCTACAGTCCTTCTTCTGTGGGATTGAGATTCCAGTATACTGTAGTTTGGATTTGAACCCACCCGGTTTTCTCTCCCTTTTTTGTAGTGCTTCTTCCACTTTCCACCTGTGTATGTGACATCTCTTTCCACACTGGGCACAGAGTATACCTGGTACAGAAGTGGTACAGGAACCCAGTATGTTCCTGTCCCAACAGGGATCACACTTAAAGGGTGTTTTTCAGACACTTTTGAAGTATATTTCTTTCTATCCCTCACACTGGTCTTTCTGGCTATTCAGTGTGGGATTCTAGATATACATGTGAGTGGAGGTAAAGTACTATATCAGAAGTTATTTTCCTATTATGAAACTATATTTCCGATAGGTACTTAACTTCTCTCACACTTCCAACCCTTCTTCCCCACTAAAAACTGGTGCTTCCTTTTCTGCCTAATCTCAAAGTGATAGTTTGGTAGAATCGAATAGAGAGAGTCATGTGTCTAGAGGGTGTGTTGCACTCCTATTAATGGAGGGTTGTCGCGTGATGACTTACATGTGAGATGCAGTTGAGTCACATTGATCTTGTGGTATGTGGGAGTTCAAGATATGTGGCATTGAAAACATTTTTGAATATAGAAGGCAGCACTGAACGAAAATAGCTATACATGTGAGTGAAGGTAAGTACCCATTGGAAATATATTTTCAGTATAAGAAAATAATAACTTAATACTGCTTGTGGTACTCATACTACAGTAAGTATATATTGCAGCCAATTAAAAGAACTGCAGCTGACTTAGGCAAAACAAAGCAGCAATGAACATCTCAGAGGTCTAAATTATAATTATTAGGGTTATCATATGTTTTACGTTTCATATTTATTCTACCATAACACTTCTTTTACAGCATCTTGTACATTAAGTATTCAGTACATATTTTATTGAAACAATGTTTTAATTTGCAAAATTCTTATTACTTGAACAACAGTTGTATTAAAATACACTACAAAATTGTTATACATAGCGATGTATAACAGTGTGCATGTAAGCAGAGTATTATACCAAAGCACTAGAGAGATACCTTCAGTATACCAGTTGTAATGAATTATGAATCTTCAAATGTTTAAAACTACACTTTAGAATTCTTGGCTAGTGAACCAACCTTCAAACACAGCCCTACTAGTTTGACATATAAAATAATGATGTAGCTTTTTAGATGGATATATTACTGTACACAAACAAGTCAGTGTTTTTACTTGATCAGTTGAGAAACTAGAAATTACTATAGCTTTATCTTTAATATATTCTCCTACTGTAAATTAAACATTGCATAGATGTAAAGGAAAAATAATTAGAAGTTATGCTAAATTTTCCTTTTATTCTAATGTTTAGTTGTTATATCTGGGTTTAATATTTAACCCCTTTTTTAAGGAAATAGCTTGGAAAAGGCTCTGAGAGAGATCAATAGAGAGGATATTGTCAACAGGTGCATGGTTAATGTGAAGGTTGTTACTGATGATGTAGAGAAGGCAGTAGCTAAAGTACATTTGGACCAGTCAGGTAAAGGTGTAGCTTTTAATTTCATATGTTATACCTGAAGTAAACAACTTTTAATTTAACAGACTATAATCAGTATTTTTCAGTGTGATGCAGTGGATCTGAATTTTAAGAAAGGAAGTGACTAAAATGCTAGTCAAACATCGAACAAGTCAGGTATAATCTAAAATACATCTTTCTAATATATATGTTAATTATACATAAAACCAATGCTTAAGAAATGTTTTGGATAAAGTTAGTACATATATTTTTACTTGTTTTCACTTCTACTTATACATACATTGAAAAAGTTCAGAAGGTAATTAGTAGTACATAATGATACTGTTTACTTTCTTTTTTAGTTACTTATAATATTTACAGGACATAAAACGTTTCAGGTACTTTTTGCACCGGTTTCAAGTATGAGAAAGGATGCCAAGTTGCTTTATCTCTCTTTTGTTCCAGAATAAGAGATAGTTCCTATGTCTCCAAACAGTGTCCTTTCTCTCTTTAGAAATTGGTGAAAAAAACAATAACAAATGGTTTTAATTGTGAGTTTCAAGTACATGAAAGAATGCTAAAATGCTGTATCTCTCTTTTGTTCCAGAATAAGAGATAATTCATGTTTCTTCAAATAGTGTCCTTTCTCTCTTTAGAAATTGGTGAAAAAACAACAAATGGTTTTAATTGTGAACTAATTTGGAGAGGTTAGAAAATTTTCTTTATAACTGGAATCTAAGTGTGAGTACCATTTTCTGTTCGTACTTGTATGTGCGTTTGGTGCAATGGAAGCTAATTTATTTTAAGGAAAAAAGTAAATGTCCCATCTTTATCTTTAATGCATTTAGACTTAATGGTATAATGTAAAATTTCTTCATCCCTTGCAGCAAGTGAAATTCTAGTAGAAGTGCTAAACTAATTCATGTACATAATAGTTCTTCTTCAGTATGTCTAAGATTGTATTTCTTTTTCTGTTGATCAAATTATTTTTATAGCTGTTCCATGCATTTAAAATTGCCATGCCCTTTGCAGCTATTGACAATGTTTTCAGTAAATGCTGGTTTAATGTAAGTTAAAACAATCTTTCCTATTTAATCATGTTTTTTTTCTATTTTTAATTATACTCTTGAAAACACTGTTAAAGAAAGTATCTATTTGATTAATGTAATTGTTATGAAATCAATTAAAAACTTGATTAATAATGTATTACGATGTATTATTGAGAAGTTGATGTACCATAAAAGCAAAACCTTAATTGCCATATCAACTTTTCAGTACCATATATTCCAGTCTGAACAATACCTCATAAGAGGTCTACTCAGTTTATCTATTTGTTGTGTTCTTTATTTCTTTTCTACACAGAATTTGATTCTTTCAAAGATGAACTTGGCTCCTCTAGGGATATCTCACTGAGACATGATACTACTCATGCTATGTGTTATGATGAACAGGACATAATGAAAGTACGTGTGTTACATATAATGATATATTTTTTTCTTATATTGAGTTGGTTCTTTTTAGCTGTAATTTTTTTATTCAAAGACTTTTGCTTGCTAGAGGCATGTACATTCGTTGAATTCTAATAGTATCTAAGTTAAAATTGGAGGCCTTTTTTCTACTGTCCAATTATTAGTAAAACAGAGAAGTAGTTTCTGTGTGTTACTAATAAGCTATTGTAATTTGACTTCATGTTATTAAATATTTTCAATTGCATTTTTCCGTTTTAACTCTTTCTCCATTGGAAATTAATGTGTTAAACAAACGAATAGCATTACTCAGAAATATGAAAACTCACCAATTCATCCAGAATGTTTAGATCTTGTATTACAAAAGCAGTTTAATACCACAAGCTTTAACTGATATGAAGGATGTTTGCATAATAAGAGCTTTATTTTGCCTAAGCTTTTAAATTGATTATGGTATTTCATTAACTTACAACAAGAAAATAATTTACTGATATGTGCATAAAAGAAAGATGTCAACCTATTCATTAATTTAAAAGATTGTTCATATTATGTGGATTTTGTCTCAAAACTAATTTAATCTTTCTTGATGATCATATCCAGTTGCAAAAATGTTCACAATTATGATGTCAGTTTTTATAGTGTTCTTATTTTGTGTATATGTTATTTAACGTTTGTGAAAAATTTAGTAATAATTCGTTAAACTGTTAAAGTTTGTTGGTGTTTAAAAATAATTTACAAAATTGATTGAAATGATCAGTTTCTTGATTGTACTGTTATGTTTACATATTAGCTTAGAAGCCAGTAATAAAACTTCAATTTTTTTAACCATGATTTTTAAACAAAAAGTTATTTATTAAATATTTATATAATTACTACTCATGAAAACGCAGCAGTATTTCAGACTCAAAATATTAAGATGTGTAGCATTCAATTTGAGTTTATATGATGTCATGCCTCAGTATATTTAACTATGTGTTTATGGTAAAAGAATTATATCTCAAAGTGTTGACATTATAATTATCACATCATTTGAAAGATGTGATTCAGAGAAATTACAATCATACCAGTTATGGTTTTGAATATAACTTTTTCAATAATTGTTTAGACTACCATTTGATATATTTTTGAAAAAAAAAGACTAAAATTAACTAACATAATGTAATATTTTCAACCAAAACCTAATTTGCAATCTTCTTGAAAAGTGATGAAGTCTTTGCAGTCTCTGTTCATACTGTTCAACAAAAAGTTAATTTGTACATTAGAACAACAAAAAGCCAAAGAAAAGTCAACGTTGTATAATTTTTTAGGAAAAGAACTAAAATACACAAGAATTCTGAAGATAAATGCAATTCTTTTTATTTATGGTGTTCAATGATTGCATAAAGTACTCTTTATTGGAAGTGTTGGAAATATACAGACAGTGAGAACATAGAAAATTCTATTTGGATATGATGAAAAATCCACTACAAAATAATAAATGAAAATACTTATACATCTTTTTCAACAAAAAGAAGATTACTCCCTACTATCCACAAATATGGGTCTCTTACAAAACTATTAATTTTCTACAATGCAGTATTAACAGAAATCATTTGTGCATGTCTTGACCAACATTTGTGGCCACTATTTGAATAGTTTTTTTCTATTAAATTAGTGACGAGGTATATTATTCACCTGCATTGAAAAAGTGAATAATGTGAAGACTCTTGGTGATGTTAATGTTTTCC
The DNA here is from genome assembly GCF_000517525.1 of Limulus polyphemus. Lineage (NCBI taxonomy): Eukaryota > Metazoa > Arthropoda > Merostomata > Xiphosura > Limulidae > Limulus > Limulus polyphemus. The sequence continues at coordinate 576,405 of NW_013665610.1, forward strand.
ATCTCATCATTTACTTCATGGCTTTATTGGACAAGTTATATTTCATCAAAGTGAAAGTTGAAAAATGTCTTGATATATTATATATATATATATATGGACATCAGTATAAGTGATCAACTAATTATCCTACATTGCATGTGCACTAAGTATTCAATACTTGAAGCTGTATAGAAGTTGAAGAGTACTTAAACAACATGAATTTTTCTCAGTGAAATATAAAACAGATACATATGTAAAGTCACATAATGCTCTAGAGGATGAAATTTTGGATTCAAGCACCATCATAATTCAGACGTTTTTACCTATAATCAAAATCATTTGATATCTTCTGCCAACATTCAGCACAAGTGGTGAAATGAAAGATAAATGAAGACTATTCATTGTAGTATTTTACCATTATCTTCTGCACTCAAAACCACTAATTGACTATTAAAATAGTGTCTACTTTTGTGTGTAAAATTACTGAATTTGTGGGAAATATCATACTAAGCTTAACCCTTTTTACGAGAAATGCCTGTTTTTGAGACATTAAATGAATAATACAACTTGTCTCAAAGATCAAAATGTATAGAAAAAGAGAAACAGAGCAAATACTCTGCTCATAGACATTTCTCAGATGTATAGGAGAGCCATAACATGGATGATCTGTTTCTCCTGTGGTCTTAAGATAACCAATAGAAAGCTAGTAAAATAGGTGTACAGGAGGTTGCTTGCATGGAAAAATTGAGTTGATGTTACTGAAGAGATGTAATTTGTATGTTAATGAAATTGTCAGACGTTCATAGTTAACTTATTTAAAGCTCAAATATATTATTGTCATATTTAGATTAGCAATATATGACTATATGTATGTGTAGAGAAATGTTATTTAGTTTGCTGTATAGTTATACAGAAAGTATTTTTTTGTCTTTGTCACATCTGTGGCTTTAATGAATATACAATCTGTTAATGTATTTAAGTATGGCATCTATTTTATGTTGATTCAAATTAGTTACCATTCATTGTAAAATGAAAAATATATTAAGAGTAATGTTTATTACATATACTGCATCATACATCTATTCAATGAATGATGTTTTATGTCTTTTGATTATTAGTTTTATATCTACATTCATGGTTTGTATGAAAAATAACATTGAAATCAAGGCAAAAGCTTATGCAAAGTAATTGTTTTTAAATTGATATACCTTATTAACTTCAATAAAATTATTTCAGTTAATTATTGTGAGAAATCCTCAAAAAACTAACCCAATAGAGAAAGAGTTAAAAAACAATTGTTTATAATTCTACTTGTTCTGGGAAAAACATACAGTGATAAATTCATAAAAATGTGTCACTGAAAAGGTTGTGTTAAAGAACCAGTTTTGTCCATTTAAGTACCAGTTGTTGAGATTATAAGTTAGAGGCAAGTTGTGAAGACACAGTTACTTTGTTTATATGTCTTATTTGAGTACGATTGTATAGGTTTAGAGGCATTAAATACGAGTTTTAGTGTAGTACAAAATACATGTAGTCATTCTGTAATGTTTTAACACTGGTTACCCATGAGCTAATTATGATAACAGAACAGTAGTTGAAGTTGTTTACATAAATATATTTAAGTACAAATTTTTTTTAAAAATACCAGTTACTTCATGAACAGTTTATCTGATTTAAGATGTTGTCAGCTTTAATAACTGGAGCTTATAGTTTTATGAAGTTTACTTGTGTTTGTATATACATATATATATAAAGGGTGTAGCCTGTACTACAGAGTGGGGAAATCTTTTTCCAAAACAAGTGTAGCACTTTTCTTCTATACAAAAATTTAAGTGATTTATGTGAAAGTGTTTATTTTAAATATATATATATATAATACTTTAAAAAGTGTTTAATCACAAAGGTTTCAGTGATCTCATCATGAGATAACATTGTTTTAATCTAGTTACTGGATTTCTTAGCTAGAATTTACATACATTTCCCTTTCTTCTAGGGCTAATAGTTAATGTGCAGTTAGAAAATTAAGAATGCTAGTGTTTTTCAGAGTTATTTATGAAAAAGGTGTACAACGATATACATTTTCTATGAATATGTAGCTGTGTATCAGTCAAACTCATATTAGCTTAATTATAATAATAATCAGTTAAATCATAGTACATTAGTAAATAAGTGTGTAGATTTTAGCATGCAAAATAAAGAAAGTCACAGATGTTATATAATAAAAAATAATTATAATTGAATAAGTGAACAATGTCTTGCTATATGTATACTGTACAACTATTGTACATTGCACTATTACTAATATTAGTAAAGGATAAATAGAGATTCAGAATCTTTAAACACTATATATTTTTCTATGCTGAAGTAAGCATACTTGCACATACTTTGGATTAACCTTGCAGCTACCAAACTCTTTTAGTCTTTCTTAGCCTAACGAGATCTTACATGTACCTCTTTCCTGATAATTTCTTCATGACAGAAGCTCGTATTGTTGGAGGTAGGTTGTGCACCATTACCCACTCTCTCTTTTACAACTGTACTTGTAGTCAAGGCACAAATCTTGAGAAAACTTGGAGAATTTTTTGGATATGGATGCTTGAAAACAATTTATGCTGCTAAATACATTTTTATATAAAGTAGATGTTTTAGATTCTTTATAGGTTGAGGGACAACTTCCATTTTTACATAACATTTCTTTCACTTTGCATTCATGATTTTCCATTACTATTCTATAAGGCCTAATTCTAATAAGTTTTGTTTGTATTGATATATCTTTTAAGTATTTCAAGAAAAATATAGAATTTAGTGAAAAACAACTGCTGTGATGTGGTTTACATACTCCGTACCAGATATGTCCAAAAATTAATTTACTCTAACATTGTGAAAATTAAGAAAAAACATGGTGTAACATACTAAAATTTATTACTCAGCTTTCATTGAATTTTGTATTTATTCCTTAGGTTATACTACTTTTGCTGAAGCCCAGGAATTTTGTTAGCAATTTTCATGTTAATTATAGCTTTATAAGAATTCTTGATATACTGAAATTCACACTGTAGAAGTGTATAAGTTATGACACCAAACTGTAATTATCAGGATGGGAGTTTTCCATATCGAACTTAAGCCCTAGTAGCTCAGATGGTAAAAGCATTGGCATCAGTGTTCTAACCATAGCAATACACATAAAGGGTTTGGACAGAATAATGGAAACGCCTAATTTTTTAAAATACAATTTTGTCTTTAAGAGGGGAAAATGTAACCATATCGTAGCTTAACTCTGCATTTAATTATTATGTATCATTGAATTTGAGTGTAATCGAATACATGTTATTGTTTTTTTTTACAAAAAGTTTCAAAAAATCTTTAACTAAAAAGATCTATCAGGTTTCAAAAGTCATTGTTCTAGGTGAATGTCTGCCTTGACTCTCAGAAACACAAACACCTAAAAGTAATGAATATATCCAGATGAACAGCATCAAAAGTGATGCCAGTATAAGTATCAAAATATAAAATCACATCAGGCAAATGTAATAGCGGTCAAAAAACAAAGTTGAATAGTGAGATGAAAACAAAAGACTATAACATCAAAATTGTATACAGAACTCAATATTAGTCTACATCAGTCAAACTCTTTCAAAACATTCAAAGAAAACTGCAAAAGATGGGTTATCATGTTAAAGGTAGCATTCAAAAACCTCTAATAACACAAAAAAATGAAAAGCCTGAGTGAAATGTTGTCAAGAACATAAAAATTAGACCGAATATCAATGGAAGAATGTGTTTGAACAGATGAATCATCTTTTACAATTTTCCCATAAAATGGAAATGTTTATATGTGATGAAATCTAAAAGAAGCTCAAATCCATAAATGTCTTCTGTCATCAGTTAAGCATGGTAAAGGCTCTGTGACAGTATGGGCAACTTTCTTTTGGAATAGTTTAGAGTCTCTGATCTTAAGGAAAGGTCAAGTGGCAGAAAATGGTTATTAAACTTTATTGCAGACCAAATTCACCCTGTGGTGAACATTTTATTCTCAAGCAAAGTTAATCGTTTCAGGAAGATAATAAGATAATGCACCAACTCATACTCCCAAAATTGGTTCAAAGATTACAAGAGTTTGAGCACCTAACTTGACTACCACAGTCACTGAATTTAAATGTTATCGAACCTCTAATTCAAAGGTCAATTGTTGAAATTAATCCTTGAAGCAGATTTCTTTTGCCAATATCACTTCAACAGTTATAAGCTTTCTTCAACAAATGATCAAAAATATAATATTATGATGTATAACACCTTGTTTCATCAATTTCACATTGTGGTAATGCTGTGTTATCTGCTTATAGAGAACGAATTCCATATAAGTAAATAAAATGTAGAAAGTAACAGGTGTTTCCATTATATTTTATCCAAATCCTCTAGATATATATATATATATATTACATAAAATATGTACGTTTTCTTGTGTTAAAATAGTTTTAAAGTACTTTTATCGGTCTTTACAATTGCATATGTTAATAAACCTTATGATATACATAACCATTACAATTCCAAGTTTTCTCATTCATTAATATATTTCCTTCTTTTCCCATCTTTCTGGCATAAGTTGAGTTTGGTGACTGCATTTTGATTCACCATCGATATAGAGGAAAGCAGAAAAGAAAAAGCATTACTTTTTGTTTTAGCTTTTTTATTACTCATTTTGGCATGTAGGCTGTTAACTTAAGACTGCATTGTCATGTGACTTCTTTGTATATATATACACTCATTAGAAGCTTATTTACTCTGCTACTTTGTTTGCTAATATCCTTGACCAGCCTGAGTAGTGAATAATGTTTTAAGAATTTTTATAGTAAATAATGAAACAAAAATATATTAGTACCACAATCGATCTGGTATAAATGACTATTGGTATCTTAGAAGGATGATATTATGGATATTTCTTCTCCGTGACATTTTCGATATTTTCCATAAAAACTGGTGTTTCACAGAAAACTGAGCAATGAATGACCTACTACTTGTGTTACCCTGTTATATCAAAGCTCCTGAACTATAATGTATGTGTTTTATTTTACTGACTTTTTTAAAGGGAGAAATTTGATTAATATTATCATGATAAAATAACAACAGAAGTGAAAACATATTTATTCTAATTATTTCTGAAAATATATTTTCATTACTGAAATCCATGAAAGGAAAAGATTAAGGTTGGATAAGTAATGAGTAAAACACCATATATGAGCAAATAAAATTAAATAAAATGTTCAAAAGTTGTAAAATAACATGAACATATGATACATGTTTCTCTAGCTTGAGATATATGAAAGCTTGTATGTATGATACTTACACAATTGTTACTTCATATGTTGAATTACAGATGCAAATTGTACAGTATTATTTACATATTTACACTGTTGAGTATTCCTTTAGATTCAATTGTTAAGATATACCTTATAAAAACTTGCTCATTATTTTCATTTAAAAATCATTGGCAACATTTACCTTGTTTTGCAAAGCTTAAAGATTATTCTCATAATGTAGTCCACATATGCTATAATCTTTCCCTGCCAGTAACAGAATAGTGTTTGATAAATACTAGAGCATTTTGTTTTTATTTATTTATTTTTACACTAAAAATAACTGTATAAAATAAAGTTTCTGTCTCTTTTTTACTTTTATTAACTGGGCCTTGCTTCAAGCATTGTGCATATCTGTATTTAAAAAAAAATGTATCTTGATTTGAAATACATTTTAATAAAATATTTGATATGGTTATATAAATACATTTTTACAACATTTAAGAAAAATATTATTAAATACTGCTTTTCCTAATGCACTAGATGTGGCTTGTGAAGCTAACATTCTGTTGAATTTTTGTTTTCTTAGTGCATTTTTGGAATGGATAGCTGATATTTTTATTTTTTCAAAAGCACTCTTACAGCATTTTGTTTTATATTGCTATACAGATGTAATAAAGCTTTTATATAATTTAGTGTATAAGCTGTCAGTAGTCTGTCATAGTTATTTTGAAGTTAAGTCAAAAGAGGTTGTAAGGACTAAGAAGCATTCAATGGTACAAAACCCCACAGGAAGCAGAATCAGCTGAGGAAATAAGCAGCAAATCTGGCTCTGCCCATGAAAATCAGCTGCCTGTAATAGTAAAGAAGAAACAAGAAGAAGGTAAGTGTTTTACTCATGTTTCTTTGCATTATATGTCTTTACTAACATAAACTCTGGCTGATAGACTCTCAGCTTAGAAATGTTTGAATTATTTTAAAATAAACCAATAGTTAATGTTAGAATATCAAATGTTTATAAACGTCGTTGTTTATAAGACCTCTAGCCAGTTGTTTTTATTGTATTATAACTTGGCAGTTGAAAATATGAGTTCATCAAAGCAGATGATGCTGAAAGATTTAAAAATATTTATATAAAGATTGTTTTTATTATTTTATGTTCAAAATTAATACTGATATATTTGAATATTAATTTTAAGTCAGTTCCTACATTAATCATTTATTAGTATGAATCATTGTGTTAAAACTGTAACCTATGAAGTCAACATAATCTACATGTGTATTGCAATTATGCAGTTGTTCTTGTGTTTTCTAGTGTCACATTTAAATGCAGCTTCACAATATAAAATCAATTAAAAGAGAGATACAGAGAAAATATTTGCAAGTGTTTTGATGATCTAGTCATAAAACACAAAAATAGCTATCTGAATGTAGCATTTATGTATGCTTGCTCATTGCTTTCTGTCACACATTTTGTTCTATTAAGTTTGCACTGTGGTCTTGATACAATACATATCAGCGCTTTTGTTGAAAGTTAATTTTTAAGTAGAATAAATTCCTGACTTTTAGCACATGACTGAATATAATTTTTAACAGGAAAGAAAAATCTAATATTTTTAATCATACCTCTAAAAATCTTAATACGATAGATATTTTTATAACCTATTAACATTCGATTATGTATCTTAAGCAGCTTTTCTGTGACTTCTACATTTGCTAGATGAGTGTGTGCTTTTATTTTTTATTGAATTTTTTATTGTATGCTCTTGTAATGATAATTTGGAATTTATTCTTTTGGTGTAATTTAGATAACATATGCATGACATTTTTTTGTAGAGTTCCTTTCTGTGCATATTTACTGCTTGCATTGGTAAATTTTCCTTATTTGATGTTTTTTTTTATAATGGCACATGTAATACATGTTGCATATTACTTTTTAATAGACTAGTGTTTTAACATATGCCTTTGCTCATGCTTGATAATGAAGCTGTGATTGTGCTTCCACTGCAGCAGTATTGAACCTTCATTATTACTTCAGGTACATAGTTCGTCATCAAAGTTAGATGAATACATTTAAAATAGCTGGAATTTTTGTCCAACAATCAATGGAACTTTTCAATTCTCAGTTGACCAACAACAACATGTACCTCGAAAACAAATTGACAAACTTCTGAAGGATGAAGTGAATGTTGAACTGTCTGTAAAATTGACACCTCAGAAGGTAATGGAACAGGAGGAAAAGAAGAACATTATCATGAAACACAGCATTAAACAAGATCCTCTATCAAAATTTCCAGAAATACAGAAAAAAGGTAGAGGATTAGAAAGACTAGGAAAAGATGTTGAAGTTGAAGTGGAGAGATTATTTTTTGAAGAACTCGAAAAGCCTGTAAGTTGTCTTGAAGAAATCAAACTTATTGATGAAAAACGTGTACCATTGGAGAGATCTGGGAAACAAGATTTAAAAATAGATGAAATAAGTCAAAAGTGGGATAAACCAAAAAAACCTGAGGAAGACTTGGGAGAAGAAGAACTCTCACTTTTGAAAATGCAAGAAAATTTAAAAGAAAAAACAACGAAAGAAGACAAATTCATTCATGAATATGAGAATTTTGTTGAAAAATTTGAACTAGAAGAAAAGTTGGAAAAACTGGAAAAAGAAGAACAAACACTTAAGGTAGAACCAAAAATCAAACCCCAGATTGAGCTAGAGACTCTTATAAAGAAAACAAAACTGGTAGAAGAAAATACAGAAAATAATAAATTTCAGGAATTAAATAAATCAAATAAAATTGCATCAGAAATTGAATCTTATAAATCTGCTATACAAAGCCAAGAATTTGAAGAACAAAAGCCAAAAGAATTACTTAAAACAGTAATAACTGAAGTTGAAAATGTAGATGCACTTAAACTTGTTGTGGAAAGCTTCGAAGAAAAAAATAAAATGTTTGAGAAATTAGAAGTAGAAGTTAAATCTGTCAATAAACCTGAGCAATACATACAAACAGAAACAGTAGGAGAAAAAATGTTTGAAGAAACATTAGAAACTAAAACCAAACCTGTGGAAATTGGTAAAGAAACAACAGAACAAGAAAACAAGTTTAAAGATTTAGTACAACCAAAAGACATACTCACAGAAGTGAAAGAGAAAAAACTTGAAAATAAAGAATTAACAGAAAAAACATTAACATATATGTGTAAATTCCCTGTAACAAAAGAAGAAAATGAAGAATGGAAATTGAAAAAGGAGTTAGAAAATTCAGGAACAATAAAACATGTAGTGAAACCTACACATGAAAAAACAGAAGTGGATGACCAGGTATTTATGGAAGTTGAAAGAGCAGAAAAAGAAAGAAGTGTTTATGAAATTGAATCTGTTCTAGAAAACTTAAACATGGAGTATTCAAAAGAAATCAAAGCTGTGATTGAATCTAAAGATTTTATAGACATAAATGTAAAAAAGCAGAAATTTGAAGATTTGGAAAGATCAAAGAAAACCATAAATCTGGTGAAATCTGAACCTCTTATACAAATGTCAGAAATAAAAAAACAAAGCTTTGAAGAAATCATAAAACAAGAACTAGTGAAGATTCCTGTTGAACAGAAATCTCCTGTAGAATCATCAGAATCACAAGATCAATTACTTGAAGAATTAGAAAATCCAGAAGTTATCTGTGAGCATGTAATTGAACTAAAGGTGGAAGAGCGGACACAAAAAAGTTTTGAAAGGCCAGAAATAAGGTCTATAGTTGAACTAGTACCTGTTATAGAACAACCAGAAGTAAAAAAGCAAATACTTGTTGAATCAAGAAGAACAACAGATAATGATTTTAAAGTTGTGATAAAAACTGAAGATGCTGTAGAAAGGCCAGACGTAGAAGATCAAAAACTTGAAGAAGTAGTTATGCAAATGTGTAAAGTGAAACCTGTATCTGAACCAGTGTCTATTCCAGATATCAGAACTTTTGACTCAAACAGTTTGATTACAGAACAAGCTGAAGAGAAAACCTTTTCATTGTTAGATGGACCTGAGAAAGATTTAAAACTCATGCCATCAGATGGGCCCACAACAGAAGGTATTTTTTGTATTTTCTTGTGTAGTGTGAAATTGTGAATGTTAACATCGTAAATTTTCATGTTGTATGTTAATGCATGTACCCTTGTAATACAAATACAGTATTGGTGCTAATTGAGAAATACATATACTATAACGTTAAGATTTCATGCAGCTACTAGTAACAAGTAAGCGTAGAGTCTGTCCTC
>NW_013665610.1:586423-588986 GCF_000517525.1 Limulus polyphemus
GATTTAAAACTCATGCCATCAGATGGGCCCACAACAGAAGGTATTTTTTGTATTTTTTTGTGTAGTGTGAATGTTAACATAGTAAATTTTCATGTTGTATGTTAATGCATGTACCCTTGTAATACAAATACAGTATTGGTGCTAATTGAGAAATACATATACTATAACGTTAAGATTTCATGCAGCTACTAGTAACAAGTAAGCGTAGAGTCTGTCCTCATATATTGTCTTTATATAGTTGAACCAAATATTTTATACTTCTGGTTCAATTATAACATCATAGTTAATTCAAAGTTCCTACCGTTGTTTTTATGTGTTTTTTGTCTTGCTGTAATGTAAAAGTACATCTTACCATTATAAATGTTGCTTTTAACTATTTTTAAAACTTTTTTCATAGACCCATTAGTCTTGTATCAGTCATGGGAAAAGTTTTGGAAAGTCTGTTAAAAGATGCATTGTTCTTGCTACTACCATTACATTTTGAATGGATTTAATACTTGTGCAAATGATAAACATATTAATAACATTTTTATAATTTCCATACTGTATCTCTGAAAAGTATTTTATTCTAGGGTTTCATTGTTAGAAATGGCTCAATAATACATGTAACAAACAGAACTTAATCAAGTGCTACATTGGTGTAATTGTATCTATGTTAGCTATTGCTTGTGCTAAAAATTCTTGCTAGTAAATGTTTGTCCATAAATTTAAAACATACAGTATATAACGTGGTGTCCTTTGTTCTTATACAAACTTGCTTAATATCTTCAGGTCTAGTACAGACATTGAAACAAATTAACAAATGAAAATTGTATACAATATTACACATTTTTCAGGATATTCAATAATACATAATATGATGTTAATTAAAAAAGAAAATCAATGTTTATACAAAGATTAAACATAAAAACTTCAGAAATTGAAGGATAACCCCAGAGTAGTTTTATGTAAAATAAGTCACGGAAGGAATTGAAATATAAAGAAATATTTGTAGTAAGTCAACAACACAGTGAGGTACATCTGTTAAAAACGTATTTACTAAACTTTTTTTAAATATGTTCGATAAGGTGAGTAAGCGTGTATCTTATTGAGTGTATAACAAGACTGTTTTTTTTTTCTGTGAGGTGCTATGTCATAATGAATTGTTAAAGATCTAAAATGGTTTTCAATGAGCTTTGATTTTAATATTTATAGGGCACACATTTATTGTCTAAAATCATAGCAAATAATGGATTACATGTATACTAAAGCAATCTAAAACACTTAATATTTCTCATGTGGCAGTCATATAAGATTTTCCATTAAACGTACTTCCAAACAAAATAAAAGAAAATAGTTTTATTCCTAAGAAACAGCAAACAATGTCATCTTAGTCAGTTTTCACTAACTGTACTCTATAATTTTATAATCTAATTTCTAAACTAAATATATAGTAAAATAGAACTAAACGTTCCAATAACCTACAGATCAATTTAAGACTACCAGAAAAGTATAGAAAACAAGAAAAGGAATTTAATAAGAAGTAACAATGAAAAATGAGGAATAAAGTTTGAAATCAAAAATATATCATTAATAAAGTGAGACAAAATTATGAAGTGGTAAATAAGCAAAGAAAAATGTAACTCCTCTGGGAAACGTTTTGGAAAGTCTGTTAAAAGATGCTTTACAAAGTCATTTAACAAAGTTTATAATTTTATTGGATAGTCAACATTGTTTCACTGAGAGAAAATCTTGCCTTACAAATATTTTAACACTCTTTAAGAAGATTATTGCTTATGGAGATTAGGGTAAGGGTGTAGATTTGATGTATCTGGATCTTCAGAAAGCATTTGACAAGATGCCACATAAAAGGCTTTTAAAAAAAAATTAGCTCTATAGGTGTGGGGGGATAAGTTAGCAGATTGTACAGAAAAGTGGCTGGATGAAAGAAAGCAGAGGGTTGTTACAAATGGAGTTCAGTCAAACTGGATTAATGTCACAAGTGGGGTACCTCAGGGCTCAGTCTTAGGACCTTTGTTCTTTTTGATTTACATCAGTGACATAGATGAAGGAATGGTCAATAGATTACTTAAATTTGCAGATGATATTAAGGTCTTGGGTGTTGCTAGCTGTGAAGAGGAGGATGCTGATTTACAAAAGGATTTAGATCACTTAGTGAGTTGGGCAAATAAATGGCAGATGGGTTTGGATTTTTATAAATGCAAAATAATGCATGTGGGTTATCATAATTTGAATTATAAGTATAATTTGGATGGGAATAACCTTAATAGTGGTGTAATAGTGATCAGTCTCTAAAGCCATCCAAGCAGTGTGCTGTTGCTAGTGTTAGGGCAAATAGGATTTTAAGTTGTATTTACAAAAATATCGAATACAAGTCTAAAGAGGTTATAATTTCATGGTACAGGTCACTGGTTAGGCCACACTTGGAATATTGTGTTCAGTCTTGGGCATCCTTACCTTAGGAAGGACATTGAATTGTTGGAAAGGGTTACTAGAATGGTGCCTGGGATGGAGGGGTTGTCATTCAAGGAGAGGCTGAAATCTCTCAAATTGTTTTGTCTTG
>NW_013665610.1:589759-596953 GCF_000517525.1 Limulus polyphemus
ATGGACCAATAGGTCCCATGTTGTCCCAAATCATTATGTTATGTTTTATAGGACTGTGAAAGAGTAATGAAAACTTGAGGCTTTAAAAAATATACATTACCAATCATGAACCATATTCCAACATGCAATAGCCCTAAAATGGTTTAAATCAATGTTACCATGATCTGATTGGTCCAAAAATTGAACTTCTGTAATTATAAGCTGAAAAAACAGCATCCTTACTTGATGATTCAAATTCAGACATTATTGCTGCAAAATAATATTTCAACACCAAGGATATAAGAAGATTTAACATTGAAATATAATTTAGATCAATGAATTGGAGATGAAGGAATTCAGGCAAAAATAACTGAAAAAAAAGTTTCTCTGTAGTGTAAGAATTTTCAGATAGTTAATATGGTGCAAATCAGTATAAATTTCTGGCTCACCAAGCACATAACATACCTTCTATGTGGCAGCTACAAACTGATAATTATTGCATTAACCAATCTGACCTATATGTTTCAAGACATTACTTTTTGGAATTGAACACTTGAAAGTACCACTGTTATTCAATCCTGTTTGAGTTGTTAAAAGTAACTTACTAGCAAGCTGTATTGGGTTAACCTTTTAGCTCAGTTAATTAAGTACTTGCTTGGCATGTGGAAGGTTTCAGTTCAAATCATAGGCAAGGAAATATTTATCATGAAAAATAAATTACCAAGGATATAACATATTTTAAACATCTTCATCCTCCACTTTTTTTGAATTCCTAAATCAAAAACACCTCAAAAGATATGAGTTGCTTTTATTATTCCTATGCAGGAAACAGGAGAAGTAATGTTTATTTACACTTCAGATAAATATAATCTTATGACTGTAACACACTAATATTGTAGTACTTTTCTAACTGTAAAGCTATTTATTTTGACAAAAAATTAAAACTCCCCTAGCAAAATTAGGAATGAATATTGCACATTAGCATTGCAGTACATCTCTTAGACTTTTCCTTTTTACGAACAAATGAAAGTTACTCCAGCCCATGATCTAATTTCCCACATATACAATAAAACAAATGAGTAGTTTTATTTTTACTTATGGCATCTCAAAAGAAACATATGGTTAAACTTATATTACCCATCAGGACATGTATAACAAAATAAATTTATGAAATTATACAATTGTTTTCTCTTTTGTAAAATAAAGTTATTTTTCAAAATAAAGATGGTTTGAAACATCCATGCCACTACAATATTAATCATTAATAATTTACTTATGGAACCAAAACTAATCAATCAAGTTTTATTATAAACTTGAAAGAGTGATCTATGTTATTATAATGCTAACAACAGGTACAAAAATCATCTGATGCTCTCTTACTTGTTTTTAACATAGTTAATGAGCAAAAAATAAAGTGCTTTTGAGGAATGATAAAAAGTATACTATATTTTTAAAAACAAGTTCTCAATTTACCAGCTTATGTGTGTATATATATATATATGTGTATTTGTGTGTGTGTGTGTATTTTATTCTATTTATTTATTTTCAAAGACCTGGATGAATTTCTTATAGAATTGAAAGCTGAGCCAGAGCAATGGACTACAACAACCTCAAGACAGGTTGCTTCTCCAAGTTTTCCAGAAGATGAACAAAATGAACTAGCCATCATTTCTATGACAACAACACCACAGAACAAACCTAACACAGACTTGCACACTGAAGAGAAAGGTAGGACATTTTCAACATCATTAATGATTCTTAGCAATGTCTGGAAAGCTTGGGAACATATTGCTAATTTGAGGCTTTCTAAGAAATAATTTTTGATGCCTTCCAGCAACACAAGATTGATAAACAATTGCTAATAAGCTACTTACTTTCCCTCTCAGTGCTCTTCCAGTTACTTTGGTTAGTTTAAAATGAAAAAGTGTAAAAAACAATAAAACAAACACAAGCCACTTGAGTGAAATGTTGGTAACAGATTTTTCTTTGTATTAAACTTTCTTCTGGCATTTTTTTCCTGATAAATTAGCTGCATTCATACATAACTGTGTACAAAAACACATATTTGACATAATGGTGATTGAATTTATTTCATGTGATAGTTCCTGTTAAGACAATGATGTGCATATCAGAGAATTTGTTGGCAGTAAACAGCATGTTTTGATCAGCAGAAAACTACATGCAATTTCAAGCAATATTAGCCCTCACTTTCCCATGACATTGATAATATGAGGAATATCAGAGTAATGAATCATCTATATAAATAATACGCTTGCATTTGTCTGTCGAGAACTTTTCTCACAGGTTTCTCAATTAAATGCTACAAATCTCATATTGTTAGAAAGACCTTTGTCTTTGCATATTGGTTTTTTCCATTCATAATCACCTTACCTGTTTTTTGCTTAGTCAAACTTTTCAATGCAGCAAGTAGTGCTACACAATAGCACAATATCATTGTTATCACATGATGACTGGCTTCAATTTCAACTTTTTCACAAAGTATTTCACTCAAACAGCACTTAACTCATATGTAACTTTAAAAAAATATTAACATTACACTTAATACAATTGCTATGGGCTTTCTCAACTTATTTGGGTCTGAAATATGCATGCACAGTTTGTTAAAAAACCATATGCTTATCACTTTGTGAACAGGCATTCAGACGTTTCTTCATAATCAGCTAAGTTTGCCTTCATTTCAACTTTACACTTACTTTGCTTTGCAATAATTTAGTTTCAGTTCATTTCATGAGCTGCTATAAACACATTTTAGCTACTTTTTTCTTTAATATGGATTATATTCTTCTTTTTTGTGAGTTTCTTTCTTTCAACTTGTAAAATCATGTAATACACTGAATGCTCATGACTGTTTTATACCCTGTACACTGTTATAAATACCTTGTACAGTATTATAAATACCATTACTATACTTTATTATTTACTTTACATGTAGTTTTATTAAATAAAGTTATGTACATGTAGTTTTATTAAATAAAGTTATATCTATGTGAGTTTGTTTGTCTGACCTCGGAAAAATTTTTCAAATACACCAGGATTTATTGATCTAATGCTTAGTACCTGTAAGAAAGCATAGGTTAAATGGTATGCATGAAAATGGTAGAATAAGGAAAATTCAAATGAAGGACATGAAAACTACCACGAATGTTTTGCAGATCACAGCTAGTGTTTTTATATTTTATAAACTATTTCATTACAAAAGAATCTCCACAGTTCTGACTGCCATGCTATTTGGTCAAGTGTTCATTACAAACCCACAACAAAAACTGTATGCTTGATAGCCTCAAAACATTTAGTGTTATAAGTTATAACAACTATGCCAATAAACAGTAAAAGAAGAGATATGGGTTGTCAAAGTTACATAACACATATATATGAATGGCCTTGTCAGCATAGGTTCAGTGCTTTGTGTTGTAATTCAGGTAAACTGAATTAATGAATGTAAATGGAAAGTTTGTTAATTTGGATTTTAATAAATAGGATGTCATATCAGTCAAGGAGAACCTTCCAAGTGTTTTTTATCATGAACTTTCCAATATTTATATAATATGGAATATCACATAAGTTAACATGCTAAACATATTAACATGTGTTAAATTCTCTATTAAACTGTAAATATTATTATTTCAACACAAATAAACGTCTTTTCCAAATTGTTTTTTTAATTTATGACAAGTATGTATATTTACTGTAATTTCATACATATAAATTTGTGTGAAACTACTGTTATTTATTTAGAAAAAAACTGCTGAGGTACACAATAGTAAACTTCTTATTTAGGGAATTCTAAAAAAATAAGAGTAAAAAACAGTGCTCAGCTGTGGGATTCAAAGAGCTTCTTTCAATTCAAGGCCACATTGTACCAATCAATCTCCTTCGTTATCCCCAGTTATTTCTATAAGTACTCCAATGGGAGTCTCCACCCAAAAACATATCTTTTTAGGACACCCACCCATGGTACCTGAGCATATGTACCACATGTAGCTCTTCTAGTTTATGAGTGGGATGTGAACATAAATTCAAACATGGTGCCCCTGCGATCCTGAGGGGTGCTACAAACACAAAATATGATGCCAGATTTAAGATTAGCAACCTATAAAACCTACTTCTAGGTTCCAATCACAATGTGGCTGACCATTTGGGACATTTTTAGCCCCCTTTTGTACTCCTTTCTAGGAAGACTATAGCATATAGATAAGGGCATCTCATGGCCAGCCCAAGTTTGCTTATTAAGTTTGGTCTTGCTAGTTGCAAAATTCTGGGAGGGGTTGATAGACAAATAAATTCACAAACAACAAGAATTAATATAGGAATAGTTTTTTTCAGAAATAACAAAGTAGCTAGTGTTTTTTCATAATAATAAAAAAAAACATCCTATATAGGATCAAAGGTTGGTGAATCACATTAGAAAAAAGAAGACAAAACCCTAATGCTGTTGACAACTGTATCTGAATGCTAAGTACCTGTGTATATATATCTGACTGTAATACAATAATATTCAGTACAGTGCTGATGGAGGAAGCGAATTACTAGGTTTTCTTCCATAAACAAGCTGATCTGATTAAATAAATTGTTTTGTGACACTATATGATTTTTTTCTCAGCTGGTGGTTTAAACTATATATTATAATGAGAAATATTCACCAATGGCTATGCTTTATTTCAGAGCCTTATTTTTTTTATATTTTCTTAAAGCAAAATGTAGGACACCCAATTTATGATCTTTCTATCATTGTGAGATATTATTTCATATGTTTCCCAAGTTAAAGGTTTAAAATTACCTGATCAATTGCAAGCCAGCTTCTTTGAAAATAAAACAGATATTTAAAACTTTAATAATAATGTGATTATAAGAATATTATAATAAAGTAAAATATTGTATAAATGCTTTGAAATCTTAAGGTTCAAATACTGAATAAAAATTAGCGTTTCTTCTTACTTCCCTAAACCACCTACATTTAAAATAAGCTCTTAATTGATTTGTTATGTAAATATAAAGGTGTATTAATTTTATAATAAATTTTAGATTTACATATTTAACGTTACAAATGTATTTACTGTATCCAATGAACTAATAACATTTTTGGATTTCTGTTGTTTTTATATACTTATATATCTAATGTTTATTTAAAAGAAAAAAAAAGACATTATTTGCTGTGAGATTGAAATAGTTTTCAATGTATGAAAATAGTCCAACTGTAAACTACATTGTTTTTCTCTAAGATCTAATAGCTGCTGTTATATATATATTTGCATCAAAGATATCATATTATGTAATTTTTAATATATTTTATTGCAGTGTAAGCTGTCATGTTTTTTTTTTAAGATAATGTAGCATATGTATGAATTTAATGTTAGTTGTATCACTAAATTATTATTATTTCAAAAACTAAGGTGCTGATTTTCTGGTCTATAGAATACTTTTTAAAAGTGTGGTATAATGACTCTTGGAAAGAACTGTTCAAATGCTAATTATAATAGTGATCTTTTAAATATTATAATGAAATTATTTCTATAATTCACCACAAAGTGATAGATACAGTACTTTAAAAAACACAAACACAAGACATTTTTATCTTCTATAAGATTTTATTTAGTTTTTTTTTCATGGGTATGAATAGGTATTATCAAATTTGTATCAAACTGATAACTTGTGAACATAATTACAAGTTGTTGTTTTTTTAAACAGTGCTTGTAAAATACCAACTTTCATAAAAATATTTCAATTAATGTTACTGATAGAAGGGACAGATACAGATGAATCAGGAGCTGTTCAACATGTCATTCAGAAACAAAATAGTTATGTTATCAAAGATGAAAATCGAGGTTAGTCACTTTTATTATCACTTTCTAAAAGTTTCTTTGATAAATGTTTATAACACTCACGTTTATTTAAACTTTTCAGTTATTGTGCTGGTTATTGATTGTTTTGTTAGAGATTGGTCTGTGATGGTTGAAAAGACAGAAATTTAGAAAAATTTTTTGTTGATCATTTCAAGTCAAATTACTTGATAATTTTATTTTTACTTGGCGGACAATCCATGAAGGAATGATTTTTCCAATGCAATTTTAACTTAGCTGTAATTGTATTTGCATAAAACCTGCTCACTATGAACAGTCATGTCTAATGAGGTAACTTCTGAGAATAAGTTATTCTGTACAATGAAATCTTATCAGTGTTTTGTAATGTTTTTGTGACTGTCTCCAATATTTTATTCACATTTCATTCTTTTCATCTTTTTTGGGGTTTCAAAGTTTGAAAATATACAGCTACTGTAGTATGCAGGCATACATATTTATACATATAATTTAAGGACAAAAAAGGCCTTTCCATCCTCTATACTAAACTCAAAAATAAAAACAAACAAACAAAAAGCTAGCTCTTATCTTTCAAATATTTATCAAGCTTCCCTTAAACTCCCTTAAATTAATTGCATCTACTACATTTGAAGGCAACCCATTCCAAAGACCACCCACCCTGTTTGAAAAATAAAAGTTGTCTCAGCTGAAGACTCCCACCCATATATTTATATCCCCTAATCTTACTATTCTTACCATTAACTACGAAAAAAGATGATGCATAAACACTATCAATTCCTTTAACAATCTTAAAAACCTCAATCAAATCCCCTCTAACTTTCTTTTTTTCAAAAGAAAACAGTTTCAGATGTCTTACCTATCCTAATATGACAACCTTTCCACTTCAGGTATCATCCTAATAATCATTCTCTGAATCCTTTCCAACAATTCAACATCCTTTCCTAGGTAAGGAAGCCAAAACTGAACACAATACACCAAATTTGGCTTAATCAATGACTTGTACAATAACATTGTAACCTCTTTTTGTCTCCATTGTTTTTGTAGATACAACATAAAATTGTATATGCTCTGCTGCTACCAACAGCAAATTGCTTGAATCATGTAAGAGACTGATCAAACAGAACACCAAGATATTTTTCTTCTATAATGCTGTTAAGTTTATTCCTATCTAATTATACTTATAATTTAAATTGTGATATCTAGTCTTGTTTCCATCTAGCAACTATTCAAGATGAAGAATATTGCTTAAATTCTCATTAGTAAAAAATGTAAGAAAAAGTAGAATTTAATAACCCAACCATCCCATAATCATCAGATATTAGCCTTCCTGTATCATCCATTAAAGGCCCTACTCCAATCTTAATATATTTAAAGAAAT
>NW_013665610.1:597104-622031 GCF_000517525.1 Limulus polyphemus
CTTAATATATTTAAAGAAATCCTTACTATTAATTTTTACATTTTTAGCCAACCATTCTCATATAGTTTTTGATTTCCTAATTTTTCCATTCGACCAACTCTTTTGATCTTCTATGATCCTTCTAATCTCCCATTATTGCAGTCAGTTGAAACTTCTTATATTTAAATGCTTTTCTTTAATTTCTTCCTTTATACCGTTTGTGAGTAACCTGGTTTTTTTACTTGCAGCCACCATTTCCTTTCTATAAGGAGCATGCCAATCTTGAGTCTTTAAAAATTTGTTTTCAAAATTTCCCACATTTTTTAGTATTCCAATTGATTCAGTTGCTGAATTTACAGCAGTTAATTCTTGTTTCATCCTTTCAGAATTTGCTTTTTTGAAAATTTGAACTAAAATCTTGTTATTCCTTATCTTTATATGCAGTAAAACATCAAATATATTTGAGCAATGATTACTTATAACCAAATTTTCCTCAATTTGTTAACATAGATTAAAAAAAAAGTATGTCATATCAGTCAAGTTGAACCTTCCAAGTGTTTTCTATCATGAAAATTTCCAACATTTGCTTAATATAGAATATCACTTAAGTTAACATGCTGATCTTATTCATATGTGTTAAATTCTGTATTAAACTATAGTTACAAATATTCAACACAAATAAACGTCTTTTCCAAATTAATTTTTTAAATTTATAACAGATATTTTTATTTACTGTAAGGTTATACATATATAAATTTGTGTGAAATTACTATAACTTGTTTAGAAAAAAAAACTGCTGACATGCAAATAAATTTGTCCATCTCTACATATGCTCTATATGCAGCAAAACATGAAATATAATTGAGCAATGATCACTTGTAACCAGATTTTCTCATTGAAAACTGATTGAACTGACTGAACTCATTGAACTGATCCCACAAATCCAACCAGCCAACCGAGTTGTCCATATGTATTAACTAAGTCTAGCATTCAGCCCTAGTGCCCTACTTATAATGTCATCCCCACAATTAAGTCTTGGCAGTGTCCCTTCCATGATTAAGTTCCATAATAGTACATTACCTCCACTCATGTGTATAGCTATTTTCATTCAGTGCTACCCTCTATGTCACAAGCCATGAACTCCCATGTACCCCACAATCAACGTGGTTCAACTGTGTCTCACATGTAAATCATCATGCGACAATCCTCCACTAATAGGAGTGTGACACACTCTCCTGACACAAGTAACTCCCTCTATTCGATTCTACGTAACTATCACTTCTCGTTAGGCACTGATTGAGTGCAGACGTTTCTCAATTGCACTTTTTCATGTATTTTTTTCTTCTTTTTTTTTCTGCAAAGTAGTGATTTACTTGATTTCTTCATTCGTTACAGTTAGTTTTCTGTAGTAGTTTGCCACAATAACTTACCTTTGTTTATTGTTTGTTTTTTTCATTTTTCCTCCTCCTAACTATGCCATGCCTCTCCTATGGCATCTACTTGGTCTAACTCTGCCTTTTTGGATATACTTTCTCAGGTGTGTTCCATTTTCTCATTTTCACTGATTTCATATGATACAGTCTGTGTCTATCTGAGGCTGTACAGACCCTTCTATCACAGAGGTCTCTGAAACCTGTCAGGTAGCCTTCTCCAGGTTTTTACTCCAGGCTTTTTGTTGTCCCCACAACAAATCAGGGGGACTGGTGTCCTGTTTTCCATATGTCCTCCCTCAACCAATTTCTGGATCTTCCCTGATCTACCATAGAGTCCTTTATCACACTCAGGTGGGCTTTTTTCTCTAGGATAGTGGATGACCATGTTAGGCTTCTCAAATGCCTATCTCAATTTCCCTATTTCTACTCAGTTCAGATGCTATCTTTGGTTTTTCCACTACGGGGTTGTGTGTCAGTTTCACACCTAGCCATTCCAGCCTGATTCAGCATTGTATGTATTTTATCGGGTGATCAAGGTCTTTGCCTGATGTTTGTATGTTTGAGGGTTGCATTTACACCACTACATTGATGACTGGCTCCTGTTAGCTTATTTTGAACTGGAATGTTCTCAACATACACATATGCTGCTGATAGACGCAGTTCATGTTGGTTGAATTCTCAAGTTGGAGAAGTCTTTCTTTTTGCATAACCATTATTTTATCCACTTGGGTGAATTTTTCAACATCTACCTCATTCAGGCTCAACCTTCTCCACTTTATCTCCATTTGATGGAGCTTTCAGTCCTCCATGCACTTACTGCTCCCTCTGTTTCTGCATGTGAGGTTCTGTCACTTTTGGAGACTTGGGCTTCTCTGAAAGCCCTTATTCCTTTGGGTTGGGCACATATGCATTTTCTTCAGTGGACTCTGCACGGCCAATGGACTTTTGCTCGGGATCCCTTGGACTCCCAAATTACTCCTTCTCCTTCCCTTACAGACAATCTGCATTGGTGGTTCAACAAGGACAACACAATGACAGGAGTACTGCTTCCTCCACCTCATCTGTATTTGCATCTGCTCACAGATGCTTTTATCCATCGTTGGGGAGTGTGGGTAAATCATCAGAAGGCCTCTGGACAATAGTCTCAGATCAAAATGTCTTACCATATCTGCATATAGGAGCTTCTACCAGTACAACATGGTTTGGTTTATTTTCTTCCTATGGTACAGAATCGACACATCATGCTCCATTCCAACATTTCCACCATTGTGACATATATCAGTCATTTAGGGGACACTTGTTTCTGTTCCCTTTGTGGTTGAACATTATATCTCCGAAATTGGGCCCACACATTGTGGATAATTCTCCTTGCGTGTCATGTTCAGGGTGCTTTTCACCTTGTGACATATTGTTTTTCAAGACCCAACCAGGTATTGCCCCTCAGGTTTTCAGGTGGCTATGCAATCTCTGGGATACTCCTCATCTGGATGCTTTTACCCCTTTATTCAAACACCAAGTTACCTCTTTTTTGTCTCTGGTTCCTCATACTCAGGCCCCGACAGTGGATGTTCTCAGGACTGGACCAACCCGGTTCCTTTTGTGTTCCTTCCAGTTTCATAGACCTCCTAGTTGTGTGGTTCTTCCAGATTGTAATGTCAGTATTGTTCTTCACTGTCTTTCACTCCCTCCATTTGAACTTTGTCGTCTTGTTCCAGTTCCTCATCCTTAGGCTCTGGCAGTGGATGTTCTCAGTCAGGACTGAACCAGCCGGTACCTTTCAGACTAATTCTTACTCTTTTTAGTCTGTGGGCATTGTCAGTCTGATATATTTGTCATCAACATTCATTCCACATATGTTCTACTTTATCCAGATTAATCTTTCCTACACAAAACTTGGGCAGCTCGTGAGGGACATTCTTCCTTTTTCCCAAGTTCACTTCCACCCCTTTCCCACTCTTAATCCCGGTCTGATCCGGATGTAATTCTATGTCCAGTACATGCTCTTTGTTCTTACATTTCTTGCACGACCTCCTTTACTGGTTTCCATTCCCACCTTTTCATTCCCTGACACCATTCATCTGTACATGACCTTTCTCCCTCTACCCTTCCCAATTGGGTTCATCAACTTATTCAATTGGTCTATTCCTATCTCTCTCTTTCTTCCCAAATTCTGTTCCACATACAGTCCATTGCACCCTAGCCACTCTACTACACTTTAGAGCACATCTATTTTAGCTTTCCCCACACTCCTATCTGTAGATGGTTCTTTTCCAGTCTTTCTTCTGTGGGAATGAGATTGTGGTATGCTATGGTTCAGATTCCAACCCACCCAGTTTTCTCTCTCTTTTTGGTTGTGCTTCTTCCACTTTCCGCCAATGTATGCGATACTTCTTTCCACACTGGTCGCAGAGTATACCTGGTACTGAAGTGGTGCAGTCTTCTATGTATGTTCCTATCCCAATGGGGATCACACTTGAGATGATTTTGAAGAGTACTTCTTTCTATCTATCCCTTGCACCAGTCCCTCTGCCTATTCAGTGTGAGATTCTAGCTATATTGGAAGTTATTATTTTCTTATACTGAAACTATATTTCTGATAGGTACTTACCTTCCCTCACACTTACCACCCTTCCTCCCCACTGGAAACTGGTGCTTTCTTTTCTGCCTAATCTCAAAGTGATAGTTTGGTAGAATCGAATAGAGGGAGCCACATGTGTTAGAAGGTGGAGGTGGAGGGTTGTTGCATGATGAGTTACATGTGAGATGCAGTTCAACCTAATTGATCATGGGGTGTGTGAGAGTTCAGGGCTTATGGCATGCAAATAAAAATTTGCATATAGAGGGCAGCACTTAACAAGAACAACTATATATATATATATATATAAATATAGGAAAATAATAACTTCTGGTCCTTTTCTTTAAATGCCTTTATTAACCACCTTGTACTTATCAGTTAGCTGAATATAGTATTTTTGGAATTAAAGATTTAGAAAAATAAAACTGTAAGTATAAAATATAACTTAGGGGAGAATGAGATATGTGATATTTGAATTTCTGCTATTGTTGTGATTTAAAATAATATTTTATAGAGAACCATATGCTTAATACTGATGCTAAACCTTGAGTATGGCCCTTTTGTTTGAATACCTTTATCAGTGCCTTGTTCTTAGCAGTTAGTATCTCTGATAAACCCTCCATTATATCATTAGCCCTTGTGTGCACAACAAAGACTTCATCACTGCTAGCACCCTTTACTATATCCTCCACACCTGCCCCTGGATAGCATAATCTAATTCTTTTTTCATTATTTATCTCAAAGACTATCCTATCCATGTGCCATACTAAAGAATCACCTATAACAATAACTTTGAAGAGTTTTTCATTCCATTCCTATTTCTCCCTTTTCTTTACATTCCTTCCCCTAGTTACTCATCTGCACAAGATATAGGCTGAAATCTGTTACTTAATAGAACATGTTCATTATAATCAAATCTGCTACTACTAGCTCTATTAGTACTGTTTCAGACTTCCTGAAAGTCATTATTAGTAACTATATCCTTTGCATGCAAAAGCTTAAGTTCCTCTTTAAATCCCACTGCTATTACCTTTGCCCTATTTAAGATAGCTTCCAATTTCTCCTTCAACCTATAAACTCTTCATACAAATGGTATATCTTTACTACTAGTTCCTTAAATATGTTTCCTTCCCCTCTACTTAATATAAAAATATAAAAGTTTCAAACTTTCTTTACATATTGTGTATGTAGTCTTAATATAGAATGTCTTTCAAGGGAGCCACTAAGTTCCTCTTACCCTGGTTACATATTGGACTGAATCATTCAACTAGGGAGTCACATGCCCTTTCTCTTGGACAAGATTTGTGTAAAATGGAGCACATTATATCAAAATAGACAATAATCTTTTTCACTGGCTGGTCAGGTGATACCTCAAGGATACAACATCCCATATTACTGTGGGAATGAGAGTGACCATCATTCACATTGATAACACCTGCATCTTTAGAAGAATTTCATAGTTATTTTATGTATATAATGTCATATATTCTCACTCTGAGACACGATATAGATTACTAAAACTAGCAGATTAATTTGGTTAGATTTATGTGACTTAAATTCGTGGTTTAATTTGAAAGTTTTCCATTAAAGGCACTCATGATATACACTCGTTTTTAAGCTATGATATTTATTTATTTGAAACACAGATAATTTCACTGTGTTCAAGTTGTGTGCAGTCTGTTTCTTCTCTTAAAACTCTGTCAAGGTCAAAAATTAACTCTATAATACATGTTGGTATAGATTAATTAAAATAAAATAAACCTGTATTTAAATTAAAAAGTAAGTAGAGAAACAATATGTTTAAACAACTAAAGGTGAAACTGAATTTTGCCTAAAGTAGCACAGTCATGATCAGAAAGTATTAGGGAACTCAAAAATTGAATACAACACTTCACAGGCAAGCCTTTGTATTTCCAAATCAGAAACAGGAGACATTCGTTCATGGGCAACTTTTGGCTTTACAAGTCAGAAGTGAATCTGTTTGAAAACTCTAACATTGCAGTCAAAAAATTGGATCACAATAATCTGGAAGTATCTGCTCCATATGACAATCATAGGGTAGTCCCATATGCAAAAGGTAAAGTAGGACACAACTATCTCATAAGATAGTAGATAGTTTCCATGATGAGACACTCCCATAGAAAGTAACACATAAGGCTGAACTGGCACACGATCTCAACTGGATTTAGTATGTTCACAATTGGTATCGTTGTAATTTATTTTAATGATTTATGGGGAACCATACAGTACTGATACTAAACTTTGTTGGTTCCATCCCTTTCTTGCAATTGTCTTCCTTATATTTTGAGATAAATGGATCTGATGACTTTATCCAGAACGTTAGATACTTGGGATACACTGTTTCAGTTAAGATTCAGTTAAAGCAACTTTTAATTAGAAATGCATTACAAATATATATTCTTACTTAGTGTAAAAAGCTGCAACAAGCAGCTGTAGATATAGAGATCTTTGTTGGCTATTTCACCAGTAAATTCAAATGCCGAAGAAGGAAAATTCCATATCAACACTTATGCAATTTATCAGCCTGTCATTTTGTACTTTGAGCAACAATGAAAGTTTTAATGGTTGGAAGAGAATACAAATAGGTGGATCACAGCATTTATGTAACATTAAGTTATCTGAAAATTTAACTATTAAATATAAAAGCCTTTCATTAGTTTTAATGTTTACCAACACCTTATGAGATGCTGGTATTTTTTATTCATGGAACTACTAAATAAAAAGTTACCCATATTTGTAGAAATTATTACTTTCATACTTAAAAATAAATTAATGTAATAATTAATACAGCAAAACAATTAAATCAAAATTTTGAATTAACCTTAGTGTGAAAGAAATTCACTTGGAAAAATGTTTAAATAAATCTTTTTATTTGAAGTTTTTTAGACTATTCACCCAAATAGGTATTTTCATAATGACTTAAATGCTGATTTCAACAGTTGACTTTTGAAAATACTGTTATACTTGGCCATATTTCCTCTGAAAGCATGAAAGAAATTTCATAATTTTAAGTTATTAGAACTGATTCATACATTTGTGAATAAGAATAATTAGATAAAAAGATATATTGGGAAGTTATTGAGTGTGTGTGTGTGTGTGTTTATATATACACATTGAATTTTTTTATTTTTTGTTAACCCCATGAGATGTATTGTTAGATAAAGGTTTATATTCAAATGTTTTCAGTGATATTACTTATAATATTAAATACTTTAATGAAATTATATTGTATACAAAAATTAAAAATTTTGGCTGTAGCATTTATAATGAATGATGTTATAAGCACTTACATTCATTAATTTATTATATATATATTATTTTGAGTAAGTGAATATCAAACAAGCAGTCCACAGGTTTTCTAACTGCTGTGATGTAAATGATTTAATATTTAATTTTCCATTCTACTAACATTTTCTTTACTAATGTTTTAGAGCATGACTCTTCTGTTCAGCATCCAACTGTCACAAAAGGAGGAACAACTTTCC
This sequence comes from Limulus polyphemus, assembly GCF_000517525.1. Taxonomy (NCBI): domain Eukaryota; kingdom Metazoa; phylum Arthropoda; class Merostomata; order Xiphosura; family Limulidae; genus Limulus; species Limulus polyphemus. The sequence continues at coordinate 604,598 of NW_013665610.1, forward strand.
ATGTAGATTTATCTTTCCCTACTAATCCTGTATATTCTTATAAAATAAAACAATCTCCCTTCTCTCCTTCTTCCCCTATCCCAACCACCTCCTGCCATGTTGAGCAGGAATTATCGCCTGCTGCTGACTACCCTGTGTACCTTGTTCCAGAAATGCGAGTATTTGTTGGTATTTCATCTAAAAAATCATCTGATATGAACAAATATACATTTGAAGATAAAAAACATGTTACAAGAATGGAAGAAAACATTTCTTCAGAATCTGCATACGAGTTTGATCCCAAAAATACAAATAAGCAATTTACCAAAATATGTTCTTCACCTTTCCATAACATATACACTGAAGCCCAAAGAATTGATTACACTTGTGAAGATAGTGTTTCAAAAAGATGTGACACTGATGTCTTCACTGGAAATGAGGAATATGTTTCGTCAAAAGTGGCACAAGAAGAGTCTTTAAATATGCATTTACCTGAAAGCTCAAAGGCCCCTGAAAAAGATATTTCATATCAGGAAACTCTTAATGTATATGAAAACACAGCCTTTGCCGGGGTTGATGTTATTGATAAATCTGCAGTAGAAGAAGAAAACTTTGAAAGAGGTACTAGTTCCTATGAAATTTTAAGGGAAACTAATAAAGAATTACCAACACTCAACCCAGCTACAAATGCTGTAGGAGCAATGAAAGTTGACCAAGAAATATATTCTCACTTTTTAGAACAGTCCCTTCATTTACCAATAAATGAGGGCCTACTGTTTTCTAAAGTTACCCCAGAAACTACAACATATGTTGAACATCACATCAAGTCACAAATATTTAGTGAAGAACTTGACCAGTCAATAGAAGAAAATACTCCTGAAAAAAAAGATATCTTAGAAGGAAAAAACATAAAACCAACAAAAGTAGAAAGAGTTGACATAGTTACTAAGCAAATTCGTTCTGCAATCTTAGCTCATGAGCTTTCTGAGGACACAGAAAATGACTTACCAGAAGAAAAAGATATTCCCTATGACCAAAGAAAAGAAAAAAAATTATCTCATGAATTATATGATGACACAGAAAGTGACATACCAGAAGAAAAAGCCTTTCCTTTTGACCAGGGAAAAGATAAAATCTCTGAAAGATATAAAGCTGAAGGTTATGAAGATAAAATTGAGAGAGAAGATAAAGTTGCTTTGAACGAAGCCATTAATATTTTAAAACCTGATTCTGAAACATCATTAAATTACAAAGGAAAAACTGAAGAACTGGAAAAGGAATTTGCTAAAGAAATAATTGGCTTTTCAAGAACATCAGATGAGGAACAAGAAACACAGTGTAGTTCTGTGGAATATGCCATGTTGGAGACTCCAATACAACAAAATTCAGAACAGATCTATGAAAAAGTGAAAGAGCTCAGAGAAAAGCAAATAATAATAGAACACAATGAAAAAAAAACTTTAGAAGAAAGCATAAGTGAGAATGAACAAATATGGCAGGATGATAAATTAAAAAAGAAATTCAGTGAAGATTATGTTAGTGAAGGAATTTCTCCTTCTATAAAAGAAGAAGCAGTCGTAGCTGCTAAGCGCATTATTGAAGATATCAAAACAGAGGTGAATCTCTGTCAGTCATTAGAACATTCTCTTTCTGAGATCTCTGATGAAGATCTTACGGAAAATCTAGAAGAATATATTCCAATTCAGCAAGTAGAAGGAAGAGATAAATCAGAAGAAAAAAAAGTCTCATTTTCTGAGGATATGCCTGAAATACTTCAAAATACAATTTCAGAAAATGAGCAGTCCTATAGAGAAAATGAGGAAGAAACTGTTAAGATAAAGGAAGAACTGATATTAGGCAGTAAAACAAATGATGATGGTTATAATGATATTCATTTTGCAGAAACAACTTGTCATGAACAACAAATAAGTGAACATCATAAAAAATTAACAGCTAATGCTAACAGTGAAACTAAAGAAGAAAGTGTGCATATTTCTGGAGAACATAAGGACAAATCATTCCCAGTTTTATCAACAGATACTGCAAGCATAAAAATTAATGAAATTCTAATACAGAAAGACAATATAGAAGATCATACATCTTTATCTGTGGTAAATGAAGAAACAAAAGATGATCAAATTCTAGTCTCATACAATGAGCAAGTATGTTTTACTGAATCAAATTTTTCAGAAAAAGCTGTTATTAATATGTGTAAAAAAAAATATTTACTCAATGACATGTGTGAAAGCAAGAGAAATACAGATTCCTATGATATTGATATGACCTTTAGTGATGAAACACAAGCAGCTGAAAAAGAAACTGAAACCACTGAATGCCTTGGGGATTTTCTTCCTGAAACTTTACAACAAATTCACGAAACCTCTGATAGTGCTGAAAAAGAAACAATTAAGTTATCAGGATCATCAGTGATTACCACACAGAGTTTTGTCAAAGATATCCCGCATCAAAAAGCAACAATCATTCATAAGATCTCAAAGGATATTCACAAATATTGTGAAGAAGTTATTACAAGTGATAAAAAACAAAAGTTTCAATGTTCAGATGAAAGTAGTGATCTTCAGGAAGATACATTAACAAAAGGTCAAACATGTTTTGAAATTACTGTTAAATCTGATGAAGAAAAGACAAGCGAATCTGATAAATCAGAGAAATTAAGTTCTGGTTGTGGTGTACAAGTAGCTTCATCTGATCCTTCAAGTGCATCAAGAAAAGAAAAGCATCTGGACAAAAACTGTGAGACTTATTCGAGCTCTGGTGAAACTGAAAGTCATTATTACACATTTGACATGTCTGATAGTGGAAAGACAACTCAGAGTACACCAGCGACAAGTCGACCTTGTTCTTCAGAATTTGATGTAAATATTTATGTTGTACCCATATCTTCAGAGTATGAGACTTGTGCCACTTCACAAGAAGTTTCTGCCTCATATGCTACAGCTTATACCTCACAAGAAACATCTTTTGCCACTGCTCATTCATCTCGTAGTCAAAGCTCCCTTGAATCTACTCACTCAGTAGATTCTGAAAGTTCAGGACATTTAGCCAGTGTGGAAATGTCCTCGGAGGCAAGTGAAACTCTTGTTCCATCAGCACAAGAGCTAGAACAAGAATTTCAAAGAGGTACAGAAACACCAACTTTAGAAGATGAAGAAATGATCAGTGCATTCACTCCCATGGAACCCTATGACTCAGAAATACCTGAGACAATAATTCGAAGAGGTGTGGAGACTCCTTTTCTAAAAGAATGGAAGCAGTCATGTGATTCCTCATATTCTAATATGTTTGGTGACAAGTCACAAATTTCTGAAATGGAAGAAGTCCCATCAAGTCCTTTTGAAATCATTACTGAAGAAGAGTTAGCAGATTATCCAGTAGATTATTTAGCACTTGTCTTGCAGACTGATCAGTTTCACAATAACAAAGAAGGAATTACCTGCTCCACTCAAGCTGCAAAAAGCAAATTTAAAGAACATTTCCAAGAAGAAGAAGTAACAAAAACAAGGGAAACTAACTTAGAAAGTAGCGGCTCTGAGCTATCTGCAACTTTTGTGATGGAAAGTGATACAATTCAAAATACTACAACTAAATATGATGAGAAAACTTCAACCTTTAGTAGTAATATTACAGATGAATGTTATTGCTCAGAAAAAAGTGCATGGAAAGCTAAAATATGTAAACATGAATCAGAGGTTGCTGCATCAGTGGAGATCTTACTGCCCATTTGAGTTGTGAGCAAGAAGCAGAAAGTTCTGCCACTCTTAGTGAGCAAACATGGTTTTCTTCAAGTGCTCAAACTGCCATTCAGGCTTCAGAACAGCAAACTAGGCCTTTTGCTGAAAATGATTTTAGCCAAGACCAACAAGTAAGTTGTACAGTACTACGTAATTTCACTGAAAAACAGTCTTCAACATTTGATTCTTGTGATGAAGTATTTGAACAACAACCAGACATTTCTCCCCATTCAGAAGGAACATTGTTTTATCCTAAAGGTACTGGTCCTGTTGAAGTGAGTTATATTCCAGAATATGATGCTATAGGTGAAGAGACAATACAACCAGAAAGTACTGTGAGGCCCTCTTTTACAGAAGAAATCTCAACAATACCACTAGTAACAGATGAAAGCATCATCAGTGACATGCAAGAACCATCAGTAAAAACAAGCACCACTGTCACAACAAGCAATATGCTTCTTTCTGCTGGAGATGGAGTGCATGTAGCTTCTTCACAAACTTTCCAACCACAAACTAAAACAGCTTATGTAGTAACTCAGGAATTACAACAGAAAACATTACCTTTAGAACACACAGTCTCAGAGTCTGAATCTTCTAAGAGAGATGTACATTATATTCAAGAAATTCAGACATCTCAGGAGATCCAAAAATTGCAAGAATTTCAAGAACAAGAGTATGTTCCAGAGTCTGAAGTATGTGAGGAAGAAGAAACGAGAGTAAAACTACACAAATTTCAATATGATAATCAGCTTGAAATAAACAATAGAAATAAAAAGCTAGATTCGGAATTCTCAGAAGCATTGTATCTGTCAGATAAAGAAGATGACATATTAGAAGATCACATAGACTCAGAAATAAAGACTGTTCTTAATGGTTTATCACAATTTGAGCAAAAAATAGACTTGGAAAAGATGGAACTCCTAGTGTCACCTGAACCGCTTGACTCTGCATCTTTGGGAGAAGATATTAGATACCTCCCAGAGAGTGACCAAAATTCAATATATCTTCAGCAAAACATCACATCAAATGTTCCTACTACACAGAATGATAGCATTGGATATACTTCTGTTTTCTCAACCTCAAACTTTTCAGTTATTGAAAGCAAGGCAGAATCAACCCTTACAAATCAACAACAAATCATGCCTTGTGAGAGCTGTTTCAGTCAATTTCAAACAAGCTCTTGCACCAGTGAACCATTTGAAATGATAGATGAAAAAGATACCTCTATTATTAAACCTAAGAAAAATTTTTATGGTACAATTACTGAAAAGGATATTAAAACAGTTTCTTCTATAGAGAAACCCTTCTTTAATGAAATACACCAAGGAGAAACTATGGAAATAGCTCAGAAAGCTTATGGACAGCAGTCAGTAATAGAATTGAGTAAAAGCATTGATGATGAATTCTCGATTCAGGGTGACCAAAGTGATGAATCAATTTCATCTTTACAAGAGTTTGAGAAACTGGAGTTAGCTATTTCAAAACAGCAAAAACCTTGTCCAGAATCCATTGATTCACTACTTTGTAAAACAATTCTAAATTCAATAGAAGTAAATGACATCCCCAGTTTTCAAACTGAATGTGAACAACCAGAAAAAGAATGTGCAGAGGCTGAGTATTCAATTGTCAAAGAAGGCTCTTTAAAGTTTTCAGATGATGGATTTGACAGTCAAGAGAGAGTAGAATATGCAGATTCAAGTGATTCAGAGGAATATGAAAAAAGAATAAGTGATATTGCTAACATCATTTGGCAAGCTCAGACAAATATAGAACAAGTTTATTCTGATCATGACCAATCACTTTCAGAACCTTCTGGTTTTGATTTCAGGATGCTTCATTATAATAAGACAGGGTCAAGTGCAAGTACTGAAAGTAGCCTTATGGAGAGAACACCATCTCGAAAAGGTGATAATGATGCTGATTCTTTAGATGGAAATGAGCGATATAATGGGCAGTTAGCCTTCAAAGTTGGCACAACAGGAATAATGAAACAAGCTCTTGCACATGAAAAAGTAGCTCATTCAGTTGTTTTACCTCATGACATTGTAGATGGGATAACTGTAAATAATAACTCAGCTGAAAAATGTATTTCCCATCTACAGACTTTACCCTATACTTCAAGTCATTGTGATTCAGATTCCTTTAAAGAAATTGAGGCAGATCTGGAAAAAGTAAAACTTGGTAATGATCATAAACCTTATATTTTCATAGGTCAAGGAAATGAAAAACATGTAGATCTAGATGAAGATAAAGATTCTTTGAATGATGAATCTGATTATTCCATACAAGAAGATTCACTTCATGAAAAAATGGATGTTCATGCTGAAGAAGATTCCTTACATGATGATAATTCTGCAGATGTGGACTCATTAGCTGAAGAAAATGCTGATAAAGACTCACTGCTAGAAGAAAAAGATGTGGACCAAGACTCTCTCCATGAAGAAATGGAACTACCAGATGATTATGAAGATATTTTGATAGATACTAATAAAAGTTCCAAAGAAATAGACAATAAAATTTCTTGGTCTCAGAAACATCCATCTGAAGAGGAGTATGACAAAGACTCTTTGAAAGATGAGTTTATCATTGGACAAGACATAAACTCAAATGGTAAAGATATTCAGGGTATTAGAGACTGTATGATATCAAGTACGGATTCCCTTGAACCTAGCAACTACTATGCTACTCATGCCAATTACGAGTGTAAAACTAAATCAGCAATGTCTTCTTCAAATGTGAATAAGTTTCTTTTTTCAGGAGAGGAATCAACAATGTTAAATAGAAGTGATAGTTCAGTGCCAGAAGTGGCTCTTTCTTACTTAGTAGGAAACATACCTGGAATCACAAAGACTTGTCAACTTTCAAATAAAGAGCAGGTAGAAATTTTTCACAAAGAAGACCAATTCCAAATAGTCTCTCAGAGCTTGTCACAACCCGTTCAGTTAATTAGTTGCTTTAGTGAAGAAAATGATGAGCATTGCATGGATCTTGACACACCACAAACACTTAAAACAAATGCTGATTTTTTCAGTACTGGCAAACTGTTAGAAACCAAAGAAGAAATTGAAACTGTAGATGAAAAGGGAAATTCATTAGTAATTTGTGGTGTTAAAAGAAATCTTCAGTATGAGCCACAGAAAATTAGCATAGAACAAGAAGATAATGTTGAAGAAAGGTTCAAAAGTTTCCTAAAAAAACAAACTCTTAAAGTAGAGGAAGAAAACAAAAGAATTGAAGAGAATCAGATAGTGGATGAAAAAGAAAATGTAATGATTACAAGGATAAGGAAAACACATTTGAAATCTAAGCCTCAAATTCATAAAAAGATTTGTGAAAGCTCAAATGCTGAAGAGAAGACTAAAGAGTTTTTCGAAAATTTTGACTCATTGCAGCATGCTACTGAAGATGAAAATTACAGTGAAAAAATTGATGAAGAAGGAAATGTGGTATGTGCAACACAGAAATTTGTAAAACCAGATATTCATACAATTACTTTATCAGATCTAGATGCTCATAAACAAATGGAAGATTTCACAAAAACATGGAGTGAAAGCCATGATGATGAACTGATGACAAAAATTTCACATGGTGAGAGACTTCAGATTCATACACGTGTTATAGCTCATGATTCATCTGGTGATGATGTTTGCTCAACAGAAATGGAATCCTACCCAACCCAACCTTCACAGTCAACCCCTACTTTATCTAACATTCAATCCACCTTCCCTCTTTACAATGTGCTTGAACTTGGTGACTCATCTTTCCAGTATGTTCAGGAATGGACATCAGGTACTAATTAACTGAATTTTAACTCCTCATTAAGTCTTTAATTCTATTTTCTTATAGTGTATGAAATTATAAAAAACAAGCAAATGCTTGAATAATATAACATTATATTTGTAATATTAATTAACTTAGGAGAACGATAACTTCCTATCTTGTAAAACTCATACTTTATTATACTGAGGACTAGTTGCACTTATCCAGAACGATGTTCAAGATCCCATGCTGCTTTTAAAAGTACTTAATCCATCTTTGATCATGTTTAGTGTGATGGCCTGGATTATGTACTTTGCCTGACACCACAATTTCTACAAAAGACAATGAGTGTTATCTTTTAAAACCTCATTTAAGCAGTTCAGAAGCACAAAAATTCATTGAAGATGCTTCTGAATGCTATTGTTCATGTAGATTTACCAAGGGGGTTTCCTCTGATTCCAGTTTATTCAGCTGTCTTTCTCATGAAAACAGCTGTTATTTCAAGGTGTGGCTGATGATTGTGAATTTTTGCACTAACACATGAAAATCACTCTTATGAAGGGAAATTAATCCTCTTTATTGACAAAAGTTTTATGTATGGACAGTCTGCTGTTGAAATGAGTAAATGACAAGGATGTATGTTGTCACCACTTACCTGTTTGAACAGCAAGTTCTTTATATGAAACAAAGTTTTGCCAGTGAGTTATTACCATCTAGCTATGTCTTTTAAATGGCTCACTGTATTTCTTAGACGTTTTCTTATCAGAACTTATTGAAAAATCTTATTACTTTCTGTATTAGTCCAGAAAAATATCAATTCATTGGTTTAATCTCTAAAATATGCTATTAAGAAGGCTATAAATTGATACTATACAATGACTAAGCAAAAAGCTAATACTTCTTTTGACTTTTTTGAAAATTCAAGTATCCCATAGATACAAAACATTATTACATAAACGTTTTCAAAAGGTGGACATATTTTCAGTGGATGTGCACTACTGGACTCTTAATTCACATACCAAATTTCAGGGAAATCCATTAAGAAATACCTGAGATATAACATCTCCAATTTTGATTGAGTTTCTTCCTTTTTTTTTTCTTCTTCACACCAAAAGTACGTAAACTTTATTTGATAGAAAAACATACTTAAGTTTCATGGATTTTTTTTTCAAATTTTATAGACTAATAGACCTTTTCAAACTACAATTAGGTGTCTCATTTGGTGTAAATATATGTCACATATGCAAAGATATTCAACAAAAATTGCTCTTTTGTGCACAAGCCCCCCAGTGGCACAGCGGTATATCTGCAAACTTACAATGCTAGAAACTGGGTTTCGATACCCATGGTGGGAAGATCACAGATAGCCCATTGTGTAGCTTTGTGCTTAATTCCAAACAAACAATATGTGCACACTTACGCAAAAAAAGTCATGTGAGCTATCGATCTAACATTTTACTACAGCTTCACCTATGAGGAAAAGTGGACTGTTTTTAGTTTTTGTCATTTGAATTAAAGACGGATGATTTAGAATAGCAAAACTATAAGGTGAAAGGACGTGCAAATACATAAGTATTGGTTAGGCAAAGAAAACTATATTAGCAGTTTCTAGCTCAAGTTTTCAAAGGAATCATATGTATGGATGGTTGTTATTGATTATTCATTGCCAGCTTATCAACACAAATTTACTAAATGTTATGAAATTATCTTAATTAAAGAGCGTTTAGCATCACGTGAAGCTTAAGCAATTATCATAAATAATGATGCTTGATACGAGTGTACCGATTGCATGGGGATGATGATTTAAATTCCATGGCATTACTATAAAGGAAGCTATTAACTCTGTTTTAGAGATGAAAAACTACCACCATATATTTTATAGAATCTGATTGGTTCTGTAAAGTAAAGGTCTGTTCCGAATAATAGGGTTGTGATCTTAAAGCTAATGTAGCTTACTGTCGAGTGTCGCTTTCTTACTTGCTGCGGTTTGTTGGTGTATATTGACAAAATGTCGTGTTATTTAATCAAAAACACCTTAGGTGTGAAAACAAAGGTGTGGCCAAAAAAAGGATAGACCATGGTACTTAAAGAAATGAAATCAGAATTGGTGGCCAAACTGGTAGCTACACTTATAGAATTTTTTTCACACCTAAGCTATTTTTGATTAGATAAAACTAAAGGACACTGGCTACCCTGTTTCTCATTTCTATTCCTTTCTCTTGTTTGTAGAAATTATCTCCAAATATGAATAAAACTGTTTACAAAATAAAGTTTATCATAGTATGAATTATAATATTCAGATTGACATTTGCCAAGTTAATGATTTCTCCTGGTGATACTGTTACTACCCTTCAATCAGGGTAACAATATCTAAAGTAAACAAAATCAAGTTCTTGATCAAACTAGAAATTTGGATTTCTTGTATTTCTTTTAATTGCTTGTAGTTGTAACATATGAGTAGATATGCACACAAGCAGGCACTACTTTTAACGTTTTCAGAAATTTTGGGCTATTAATTATTTAGCTTGTTATCTAGCAATTTTCAAATATTTTTAAAACTCATAACATAAATTTTAATTAACTTGAAATTTTGTTAATAGAAATAGTTCTTAATAAGTGAAAACTAAGACTCGATGGGATTCAAGCCCATAACCTTATTATCTGGCATATGCCTTTCTTAAGTTTTCTAAAATCAAAAAAAGTAAAAAACATGCATTTTTTTTTTCAACCATAAAATGGAAATAAATGAATTTTGAGCTTTTTAAACAACCTTAAAGACATAGCAGCTTAGTTGGTTAAAATATCTGCCTTCTTATCAGAGTGGCTAGTTTGAATCCTTCTTGGACTTATTATTTCAAAAATAGTTCTATTTTCAATGTGCCATTGTTCAAATGGAGTGAACCAGAGGTATTGCTAGGCAGTGGCACGTGGTGTCTTTGCCCCGATTCTATTTGACAGTGCACTGAGTTCCCAGTTGGTGTCTTGAAAAATCAGAATAGAAAACAATGATCAATATCATACTGAAACACCAAACATTTCTGTGCCTATGGGCCCAAACCCTGAAACTTTTAAGTACCTAGTGATGTATCTGGAGGGAACTTATCCATTGCAGTAAAACTACAAAGAACTTATGTTTTTTTTAAACAAACTACAGTAGTTATTGTTGCTGCAGTAGCATTTACAAAATAACTTAATAAATACTATAGCTTGCTTTCATCTACTACTGTATTTACTTGAAAACTGTAGTAAAACTGCAGAGTTGTCAGTTATATTTGCACTACTACATTATTGTTGCAACAATCATTGCAGTTAGTAAAGCATCAACTCTTGTTGTTTCTAAATCATAAATTTCTGCAATCTTATTTAAAGTTATACATTACTGCAGTTTCACAAAGCTAACTGCACTTGAGAATTAATCACTCTCAAAAATCACTCATGTATTCCATTTCAGTTAATCTTGTAAACAATTGTGCATCTGACATCAAGTCTATTGATAGTTTTATATATATTATTAAAATTTTTTTCTCTATCTTTATTTCTTTTATGTTTATTTTTAACTCATTTTTTGCTTTCTGAAAGGAATGCATTCTAATATATTATGATACTTACATTGTAGATAAATATCTAAATTCTATGTGCCCCCCCCCCTGTGGCACAGCAGTATGTCTGCGGACTTACAATGCTAGAAATCGGGTTTTGATACCTGTGGTGGGCAGAACACAGATAGCCCATTGTGTAGCTTTGTGTTTAACTTCAAACAAACAAAAGTTATGTAGCAGTAGAACATTTGAAATCCAATTATTGATGGTGTTTATGGTAATTATTTATTTGATAGAATTTATTTGAACATTCATCTTCAAGCCAAAGAGTTCTGGTTTGAAAATCACTTCAAATATAATGATATAAAGTTTAACAGCTATCAATGAAAAATTCTGAAACTAGGAGACGTTTTTTTTCTTTGTGTATTTTAAATTTAAGAATTTATAATATTCAAGGTTTACTTTTACAGAAGGAGAACAAGAAAGGCAACAAGATATTAAACATGACAGTAGTGGTGGTCTCTGGACTGCACAAAGCACCACAGGGACCAGGTAAGCATTTTAATGTTAATGGAATGAAATGTTTTTCTAAAACACAAACTAACATAATAAAGAGTGAATCATAATTTGTACAACATTTTGCATCATGAAAACAGGAAAGTACATAAAGGATGAAAATGTCTTGGAATTAAACACTGTTATACACTATTTGACCACCAGAGGGTTGTTAAAGTGTAAGGAGTTTAGATGCATACATTTCCTCAGTACTCACAGTGGAAGGATACATGATAAGCATAGCAGAGTTCATACTTATAGAGCACACTGAGCTAATTTGCTGTGTGGCAAAAATGGATGTAACAGTGCTGTTACAACTACTGCTTTTGCTAACCCAGTAAAAATCCTTACAATAGCACAATTTCAGCTACTGGTATTCAGATAAGTGAAATAATTCCTTGTTACTGGACGTTATTGAATAACCAAGAATAATCTTCTGATAGCCAATTATTACATCAGAGAGTAAATTCGATGACAAGGAACCCACTTTGAGACTAATAATGGCTGGAGACGGCTTGAATGGGTAATGAAGAAAAACTTTAATATAAGTTTTTCTTCATTACCCATTCAAGCTGTCTCCAGCCATTATTATACATCAGAGAGTACTTCTGTCATTGACATTTTTTCCTTTGCATTATTATCTAAATGCTTCGACTCTGTTGTATATGCAGGATTCTTATAGGAACTTGAAGACATTTTTAAAAGGACTTAAACCTGAAACATGTTTAATAAATATTTTGTATTTTAAATAAAAGTCCAGAAGTATAGCTTTTCAATGTACCTCTGGACTTTTATGTTGAATAAATTCCCATGTTGTTTGTACAATGAAACCATTTGGTGATGCTAGGCTTAAATGACTGTCAGACTCATTTAAAGGAATTATAACCAACCTGTTAGGGAGTCAGTATTGTAATTGAAACTTTGCATGCATTGTTAGTTACACTTATAAGATCATTAATAGAGTATGTCAATGACAGCTTGTCTCTCTTTTGTCTTCTGTTTTTTTGTTAGAAGTTAATTTTTCAACTATTAAAACTATCAGTTTGATAGACTGTAAAAGTCCAGAGAGATATGTCCCTAAACATGCAATATGCTACATAATAGCTCTCATTGACAACAGAAAAAATAATAAAATGATGAGATTTTCAATAAAACTTTTTTGAAAATTGATTTTTCATGTTTAAGATTTTGCTCTTGATGTTTTGTATAATTACATGTAAGTGTGTCCTAGTCTGAAAGTATTACATGTAGTTAATCTTACAGGTATAAATGTAGGTATGTGTAAAACCTAATTTAGCAAAGAGTGGACTGTTTTGATTTGTTTTCCAATGATATTAGGTTTAGGCTTATTTTGCTATTATTGTAATATTTATTCATTGATTTTATGTTTTTGTAATTTTGACTAACACTGTTTTTTTTCCTATACATGAAGCAGTTTAGACCTATACACATGCTACATAACCTTTATTTATCTGGGCAGTTTTAGATAGTGGTCATAAAAAATAAATGTATCAGTCTAGAATTAAATTCTTAAGTCTTGGATGTAGTTGATGCAATTTTTATATATGCATTTGTATTTATTTTTATGTATTCATTTAAAAAGGGTGATGGTGTCTACTTTTCCAGTTAATTCAACCACACTTGGTTTCTATTTGTGCTGTATTTTATGATATAAAATTTGTGAGTTTCTATTTAATGACTATCCAAGGATTGTAGTTTTGAGTTGCATAAACTGAGCTGGGTTATCTGTAAGGAATGTTATCCAGAGGGACTTTGTATGATGTTAATGTGTGGTTTGTCAATATAACTCGGCTGATAAAAGATAATATAGCTTAATACTGCAGTTTCCAAAAGCTTTTATTTTCAGTATTTTCTTACTGCAACTATATCTGTCCTCATGTATTTAGTTAGTCTTTATATACTCATAATGCCTGTTCTTATGTATTCAGTTAATCTTTATGTATTGATATGGGAGTGACATGCAGCCTTAAATTTTAATACTTGGGGTCAGCTATTTTGTTTAAATGTATGTGTGTGTATATATACATATATACACCCATAAATACATCAATATGAAACTGTAATGAGTTACATTACCAATATATAGTTCTGTTCCAATTTAAAAAACTGTTGGTTTTATGGGTTTTGACACTTTAATATAATGAAATGTCTAATCAGACATTATCAGACACACAGCAGCACTGCCTATGAAGGGATGGCTTGGATTATTCATTGAAATAGTATTTTTTTAATATCTCCTCAATAGGTCATCAGAACTTTACAATACTATACAGTGTTTCCTTTTATAACAATATCTATATAATGACTGAGTCATAAGTTCTGGGAATGCCTGTAAATATCATAGCAAAAAAAGTTTGAATTTCGTGTTCTTCTTTCTTCTGCTTCATTCTTATTGCATTATAACTGACAAACCAAAACAATGGTGTCAGCCTCTTTCACTGAGGTGACATAGTTTCAAACTGAGTATCTGCTTTTATAAGTATTATTAACTAGTAGTACTTTTTAAAAAATCATAATTCTAGTGTAAACGATGTTATCATTACCCCTTGAAGTTAGCTTTCTTACATACATTTGGTGTTCCTTTAAAAAACCTTTAAAGGGTGAAACAGGAATCACCAGCCAATAATAGATAAACAATAAATATTACAGTTGGAACCAAATTGTATTTAGAACTTGGTGAGAAATACAACCTTCCTATGTCTATTGAAAGACTGCATTAAAAAACGATAAATTAAGTAAAGAAAAAACCTCTCAAAAAAGGAAGTAAATATAGAGATGGCTAATATCAATACTTAAAACAAAAAATGAAACAAGAACGTGGTGTAACTGTGCTTATTATGTTGGAAGATGTAAATGCCATCCCTACTATCTTGTTTGCTTTGTTTTTGAAGGATTGATATTAACCATTCCTATTTTACTTGCTTTTTGAGAAGTTTTTTCCTGTACTTGTTAATAATATGTTTACCCCTGACTTTAATGTTTTTTTTAACTTTTCAAATATAATATACTTGTCATACAGTGATATCTGCTGTTGATATTCCTTTCTAACCTTTCAGTCTTTATTTTCATGTTTATGTGATTTTTTCTGCAAATGAGGTTTTTAAATCCTCTTGCTATTTACCTTTTGTATTAGTCATGTTAACTGTGTTTCATGAATTCAATACTTTGTCATCATCATCAACATGTGTTTTTACAGATGTTCGTCCTTGATGAAATATAAGTAAACTTAGAATAATGTCAAATTTTAGGACTTTAAAATCTTTTTATTTCAAAAATTTATTTTAGACAATAACATGTTTTTTCAGGTCTCTAACCACACACATGATCACCACTACAGAAGCTAATTGCCAGCAGTACACTGTGACTGACACTTCTTTACAACATGGTGATAGGGATGAACAGGAATATAATAATTCTACACAGGAGATTCTAAACCAGTTTATGACTGATGATGGCAATCAATAGAATTTGATCCAGTCAAACCATAACTTCTTGTAAATGCTATATTGTTAACTCATCAGTAAATTTCTATCCTCATTCTGTTGAGTGCTTTTTTCTTTTAATTGTTGAATTTAAAATGTTTTATTTGAAGTTGCACTTTTATAAAACCCTTCTGTACAATATAAAACAATTATTGCCTTTGCTAAAATGTGCAATTAGTGTGAATAAAGTAGTAGTCATTGGTACATTAACATTACAGCTTTGCTATGGCATACCAGTATACATGTTATCACTTTTCTCTGTTTGCATCATTAGCTTACTTTGGATAAAAGACTGTAGAAAAAAAAAGAAGAAATAAAAATCATGTATTAAAGCATTTTCTCACATTTCATATTTTGTTTCTTTTAATAGATATTGTAATACTGTTTATCATTCACATGTGTTGTTGTCATTATATTGAAAACATGGTGTTGATAATTTATAAATGAAGCTTCTTTATCCGGTTGTTCTAAAACAAAACTGATAATGGTATTTAAATATCTTTTCACATGCATAGAATTTTTATATTTTGTTGGTCATGGCTACAATAATTAAAAAAATAATAATAATTATTTACTTTGTTTAACTTATTAGAAAAAATAAAATCCCAGGAATTTCAAGTTATTGTTTTTTATGTATGTAAACATTATTCAAAAGAAAGTGTTAATTAGTAATTGTATTGCTTCAAAACATTATTATAAAACTATGTGATATGAAGATATATGAGAATGATGAGAATAAAAACGTAATTCTAATATTTTCATAGGATATTTGTTATTGGTATGATAAGTTTTTTGATCAGATACAGTGTATTGTAAAGTTATATCTTACATAAGGAAATCTGTATCTATTTCTGACTTGTATACTAGTTCTTAATGTAGTTTTAATTATGTAGAAACTGTCAGATTATAAGTAAATTTCTAAAAAAATTAAACTATAAATTTTTCCACAGTTAATAATGATTTTTTTCTAAACATTATTTTGTGCAAACGCTCCATTTACATCTTCCTGTAAGGTATTCAAAATTATACACCTTGAAACTGAGAAAACATTTTGACCCACCTTACCTCTTTCTCTTTTTAATGAATTCCATTGTAAGCTGCTAAAAATATATTTCTGCACCATTATTCATGTTAGGAGCTACTTCTAAAATAATTGTATATATATATCTTTCTTGTAGGATGATAAAAATAAAATTATATGTTACCATTAATATAATAAAATTAGTATTTTTTTTCTTTTTCAGGTGTTAAAAATGATAAAATTAACTATCCATTTCTTGTTGATAGGTTCCCAATAAAGGTAAAATTTTTTAGACTATGAAATAACATTTTATATTCATCAGAGTTTTTGCTCAGTTTATTATTTTATCATCTGGATTCTGTTCTACTCTATCAACTTTTGGAAGATTTATGAAAGTTGTAACCATATCAGCATTATAGATATTTTAACCTACTTAATGGGATCATAACCTATATGACAAATTTCGTTAATAGTTTGGTATATTATTAAATATAAATCTTGCACTAAATCAAAATAAATGTTAACTGCTTTACTACTGAATTTTTACATGAGTCATTTAGACAGATTGAGCAAATGTTAAAGCTGTACAGGACCATCAGACACCAAAAAGTTTGTGAACTCACTGGCTTTCCAGGTTTTTTCAATCACCAGTGAACCAGTTTTCTGATATTCTTTAACTCATTATAATACTTGAGAAAGAATTCAAGTTCTGATAGACAGAAGAATGTGAAAGATATCAACCATTCTCTAGGAACCCTAACTATATCACCGCTGTTAGCTTACGTGGAAACTGAAGATCCATTAATCCCCAAAAGATACAAATGAACATGAACAATTCAATGTGTGGAGGAGAGCGACCATTTTCATAATTGTCTGGCATGGTCTGGCGGTTAGGAAACTTGACTCACAATAATTGGGTCATGAGTTTGAATTTCATCACCGAACATGCTCTCCCTGTCAGCGTTGGAGGCATTATAATATGATGTCAATCACATTTTTCATTGGTAAAGATTAAGGATTATCACTTCTAAGTTAGGGTCAACTATTGCAGATAGACAACGAATAGCTTTGCACAAAATTCCAAAAAGCACTTTCATAATTTGATATAATTTGAACAGACACACTTTAACCTAATAAAAAAAATCTTGATGTTTATTTTCGTTTTTAATGTATGTGTGCATGGGCGTCTGCAAAAATTTTTTCCAGGGAGAGGCAAAGTAGTGTGAAATTCCGAATGGAATAAAAAAATCATATGTACATGCTGAATGAATAAAGAAAGAATTATGTTTCTCATTTGGGGGGGGGGGGGGGGGAGGTGCGAATAAC
>NW_013665610.1:622275-626594 GCF_000517525.1 Limulus polyphemus
TAGTGGCAAATACTCCCACTGCAGACACCCATGTACCATGTATATGTGATTACTTAATCTAACACTTCTTCATGAAGTGTAAACGTTTGCATTGCAGAAATATACATACATCATTTATTATTTGAATAAGGTTTCTATAATACAATACCTAGTTGTGGTCAGTCAGTATTCGTTAAATTTGTCAATCTTCATGTTTATGTAATTATGGATGGTTTAGTATTTAAAACTGATTTTATTTAAGAGTGATAGGATTGGCCCACAGAATAACAGGAGATTTGTCAAGATATTTAACTCAGAGTACTTCTGAGTTTGTGACAAATGAAATAAAGAGACAGGACACAATTTGAAACTAAAATGAACAATCTTTATTACTTACACAAACACAATGTATGTCTGCTTGATTGTTTGACAATGGAAGGTCACTTTTATGAAATCAGAGGTAACTTCTATCTAACTGACTTTGCAAAAATCATTGATTAAACTGTGTAAACCTTACGTTATCTAATAGAATGACTATTGCTACCCATATTATTGGTCATTCTCATTCCAACTTAAGGGACATTGTAACCTCAAGGCATCACATAACTTACCATTGAAAGACAGTGCTGTCCTAGGGTGACCAGACATTGCGGATTTGCTAGGACAGTCCCGTGTTTTGGTAGTTTGTCCCAGTGCCCCGAGAAAAGTTCTTGGGATGCAAAAAATGTCCTGGTTTTATGATAAAGACATCAAACTGTCAGTCCCATCAAATCATGAATGTAATAGGCCTATTTGACTTTCTCATTGTTATAACACGTACCCTCCTGCCTCCAAAAATCTCTCGAAAGTGGTGAGAAAGCCAGGTCTGCACAGGTCTGAATGTGGAGACAGTTAAAGCTGTGCTTATCATCAGAACACTTTACACAGTCACACTGAATTTTATGACTATTTAATGAAAAAACAGAACTTCTACATTCCATTAATTCTTCATAAAAATATGTCTAAAAAGTTTTGAAGTATCGTTTGTTTGTAATTAAGCACAAAGCTATCTGTGCTCTGCCCACCACGGGTATCGAAACCCGGATTCTAGCATTGTAAGTCCGCAGACATACCGCTGTGCCACTGGGGGCCTTTCGAACTAATACTAAAACATAAAATTATTATATAGTATGTTTGAAAATGTTATGGATTCTTAAATAATTCTAATGTGTTTTAGCATATTTTAAGCTGAATTGGTTAAATTGTAAATAATTAAAGATTTCTTGGATGTATAATTTGACTATTTTTGCTCATTTGTTTTGTGTCTATCAACAAAATATTAGCTGAAATTATTTAAAAAATAATGCCAATGTTAATATATTTGGAAATATTGTGGAACATTTCAATGTATTTAAAGTAAATTGAATAAAAGATAAGGGGCAAGTTTTTCAGTTTGGAAATCTGGTCACCCTGTGCTGTCCACATCCTTACACATCATACAACATTATAGCCATAACACCTGTGGGCACAGAAAGGAATGAGAATGGAAGAATGGCAGCTAGAACTAAATCAACTTAATGACTTTCTTGACTACATGTTATGTGAAAACTGTACATACCAGAACAACTGATAAATTTCAGATTATACTGTATTAGTACAAGAAGGTATAAAACACACTGTTAAGCATATATACCACACGTTTCCTACCCTTGCACTTCAGGCTTGTCCTCAAGCTAACAACTAATTCTAACTAAAAAACAAACTAAATTTATACATGTATTTGGTCACAGAATACTGTAATTTTCTCTTACCCTGCCAACAACCTTTTAACAGCGATACTCAATAATTACATAAAAATATCCTTTAATAAAGATTACACAGTAAATTACTCTTTAGTATAAGTGAATGAACATTGTAAATGACATATCATTTGAGATAAACTAATAAATTGAGTTTTAAGCCGTTAATATATAATACCATACATTGGACGCTTCAATAGTTTAGTTTCAATAGTAATTTTTACATTGGTTACCATAATGCAAAGTCATGTCATAATAAAACCCATAGTACAGCATTGTACTCTAAACAAAATAATCACCATAACTACAGTGTTGCACACTATTAGTAGTTAATTTACCAGAATACCACTCAAAACGTTGAATTACATAAGAATACCCTTTCATGGTGAAAAAAGACCCTTCAACATTGGTTCATTAATTGATAAACATAAGACCATGCCGTTTATTAATGACTAAATCAAATTCTAATAATGACACAAATGTCACACCACACAGTAAAATCATCAATACAAAAAGGAACCCTTACAAAATAGGAATTTGCATATCAATAAGTGTTACTTAAAGAGAATGACAAAGACAGCTGGAACAAAAGCACTTAACGACTTTCTTAAACACTGTTATGTGAAAACTGTACATACCAGAATAACTGACAAACTTCGGATAATACTATATCAAGACATTAAGGTAGAAAATGCCAGGTGTACTTATTTGCCACGATGGCAAGAAAATGAAAATAAACTTATCTGACAGTTTCAAATTGTAACTTGTTCCTGTAGTCATAAAAACGTTTGTCAGGCTAAATTGATATATATATTTTAGTGGTTTAGTTTGAACAAACATTTTATTATTCGAAGCAGTTACATTTAACTTTGGGTCGTTGAAGGATAAAGTTTTATCTAAGTTTTGGTTGCAAAATAATTAATAGAAAAATAGTGAGATCGAGGCAAGTTGTTTGTTCAGACCTCAACCAATTCTGTCCAAATTTGCTGGTAGCCGATAACAACATCCTCGTTTTTCGGTCCTCCTTGGGAATTTATATACCTGACCTTTTTTCAGAACAGTAAGGTGTTCCGCGAAGCTGTGACTAAAATGTGTGATTATCATTATTATGCATTTGTATGCATGTATTAACTTGGCATGTATATTTAATAGACAAAGAAGGCATAATGTGGGCTGAAATACCTATAGCATATCGTGGATCTGTAAATTTAGTTCTTCATATTTCTTTGTCTACTGAAAGAAGCTATAACTCGAGTCTTGCGGTGCTGTGTGCTCTAAAGCAAGGCATGCAAATCGGGTAATAGGGAAAGTCCGGAAAGACTGCTCTTTCCTAGCGTACAACGTTCTAACCATGTGAATTACATGCTGATTAGTTTTAGAGAGAAATTTCAGGTCCTGAAATTGCTACTAACATACTTTTGTTCTCCCACAATGTCAGTGAACCACTATCTGTACGCAGTCGTTGTTGGAAGTGTTTCTGCACACAAATATCACTATGTTATGATATGTTCTAATATTGTATTTTTCTCATGTCTTAAAAAGCCAATTTCTAGGCGTTTGATGCTGGGTTCAAGAAGTAGAATTCAATCAACCTTTACCTTAGCAAGTGTTAGAGAAAATTTACAGTCAACTAAATAGCTCCATCTCAACTTTTATATTCTACTGTGTTCGAGTATCTTAATAGGTTACATCTTTCCTTTGATAGTCAAATTATTATACACAAATAGCTATATATCGTAGAAAAAGAAACATTTGTGAAAGCTTGCAAAGGGACCTTCTACTTTCTCTTAGACATGACCGAATCCCTTGGTCACTTTTGGTTTGAGAGAAGTTCGTCAACATATAGTAGAATCACTGACTCATTTGGCATCAGGAATATTACCAGAGAACGTAGCTTTTCATCAACTTCATCCTGATAAAATCTGTCGATTCCTCCTCTCAGCTTATTTCTAACGTTTGTAAGTGTATTGGTTATTATACAGATGACAGTTCCTCTAAACTAACAAAATGATTTTTTGTTTTAGATGTACAGTGCTCTACTCACCACTAGTAAAGTATTTTAGGTTATTAGCGATACTAAAATAGTATGAACTCGAGAACTAATATCGACGCCTCACTATAGTTTTTTGAAATTTAACTTCATATTTATTATATTAACGCTAACTGTGATTATTAGTTTGTTATATTTTAGTGTAATTTGTTTCTAATTGATATTTTTGTACATACAGGGTGTGCCAAACAAATGTATACACATTTTGAATAATTATAAATATAATGTTTATTAAGATATATCTGAGTTTTATAATCCAAGTTAAAGAAGACAAGTGTAGAATATTTTGAGTTATCGCAGGTGTTCGAACTGATGACCGTTCTGGTCCAGGCACTGCTGATAACGATAACAGATGGAATTGCAAACATCACGAATCATTTCATTTGGTATTTTGGCACATGTGTCCGGCATGGCCAGGTGGATAAGGCGCTCGACTCACAATCTGAGGGTCGCGGGTTCGAATCCGCATCCCACCAAACATGCTCGCCCTTTCAGCCGTGAGGGCGTTATAA
>NW_013665610.1:626680-629586 GCF_000517525.1 Limulus polyphemus
TATCTTAATAAACATTGTATTTATAATCATTCAAAGTGTGTATACATTTTTTGGGACACCCTGTATTTGATGCTCTAGATATCACTACCATATTGTATTATGATATTCAAAAATATTAAACAGAAGTATATTCAGCGTTTATGTGTTGTTGTTTTTTTTTTGAAGTTTTTATTCATCACTAAACTGTGTACTGGTAAGCTTTTTCTGACGATCAAATAACGTAATAACAAAATTATCACTTTAGAAAACCAATATAAGAGTGATGTTTATGTTTTTTCAGAATCCTTTTCAAAGTAACATTTTGGTTATTAACGAAATTCTTCGATTAAGCATTAACAATAAATTACAATCAGGTGTTTGTTGTTAAGCACAAAGTTACAGAAACTGGGATGTGAACCCTGTAGGCTGTAGATATCGAACCCAAAATTTTAGCGTTGTTAGCCTTCAAGCTCACAGATAAGCCATGGGGAGAGGCAAGTTCAGACCATTATCAATAATCGGAATATTAAAGGTACTAAGTTAACATTAACGTGCCAAGTGATTTTATACCTTGCAATTTAGTAAAGTTACGTAGTTTAAATATAATTATTTTGACATTTTAAACTAATTTAAAAAAAGAAATATAAACATACAAGCATATGAAAAAGAAGGCACTATATTATGAGTACATAATCTTAACATAAATAAAACGTTAACATTTAACTTTAAGCCTGCAACTAATATTTTAAACATATCATCTTCACTGCCCAGTCTGTTTTTGTAGGTGTGAAGTTTGGTATATCATGTTGAGAAAATATGTAAATAGCAGCTATTTATAATGAATCATGATGGTGCATGTTTTTTGTTAAAGTAGTGAAACACTTATGAACAATTTTAATCCAAAGATGGACTACTTTGACCTGGGCAGAAACTTGTCACGTTTAATAATTACTTCTTTGCTTATCCTAAAATAAAACGTTAAGAGCCAAAAACAAAGGTAGAAAAATTTAATGCTATTAATATAACACTACCCGCAAAACATTTACGGTAGTTTTTATGCCATTCGCTTGAATTTTCCTTATTCTTTCATTTTCACGCACTGCATTATGTGTTAAATCGATAAATCCTGGTTTATCTTTTCAAACAAACATTACTTGGTCAGACAAACAAACTCAAGTAGATGTTACTTTATTTAATAAAACTACACGTAAAGTAAACAATAAACTATAGTAATGATATTTATAATAGTGTACAGAGTACAAAACAGTAATAAGGTTTCAGTGTATGACACAGTTTTTACTTTACCAGTTGAAACAAAAATAAAAAACAGAATAAAACCCCTACTAAGGAAAAGAAAGTAGATAAAAAATGTTTATAGCAGTCTATGAAGTGAACCAAAGCAAAATTATTGCAAAGTAAAGTAAACGTAAAGTTGTAATAAAGGCAAACTTAGCTGAATATGCAGAAACGTCTGAATGCGTGTTCACAAAGTGATAAGCATATGTATTCTTTGATAGATTTTTCTAGGTACATTATTCATGATGAGTACACTAGAATGGACGACAACTTTCTGTTGTAGAAAATACACAAGTGTAGAGGACGAGGTTTCGAAAGACGGAAGACTACACTTGTGTTTTTTTCTACAACAGACAGTTGCCATCCATTCTAGTGTACTCATGATAAGCATATGGTTTTGAATGAACTACGGATGCACATTTTAGACCTAAAAAAGTCGAGAAAGCCCATAGCAATTGTATTTAGTGTTTTCCCCCTTTTTTTGTGAAATACTTTGCAAATAAAAAACTAAAGTTGAAACTGAAGCCAGTCGTCACTTGATGACAACGACTTTGCATTGAAAAGTTTGACTAAGCAAAAAACAGGTAAGGTGATTCTGAATGGAAAAGCCAATATGCAATCCGGACAAAGACCTTTCTAACGATATGAGATTTGTATGGTTTGATCAAGAAATTTGCGAGAAAAGTTCCAGACAGACAAACACAAGCATATTATTTATATAGATTTTCTATTTAGTGGAAAGGACAATTTTCAAACTGAATGGCACTTTATGAGTACAGCTAATTCAAAAATCCCTAGAGTTCAAGCATAGTTCTCCCTAATTGTGAACTACTGACAAGAAGAAAGGCAACCAACTAGCAGTACCAGCCGCCACAAGGGCTTTATCTGGGTCTTATTACAGAATAATGGGATTGATTGTCACTTTTATAACATAACGAGACTATGTGTGAAAGTGTGAAACATTTTCAGCAGTATCAGATCTCAAACAGTGGAACTTTTGATCCATATTCCATCATACTAACCACCGAAAAAACTTTAAGGCACAGATAGTATATCAAAATTTAAATCACAAATGTCTGAAAAAATTTAGCCATACTAATTCTTGACCTCAGTAACTTCACTACAGAAAAGGATCATTTTTGTGATAATAGAAACAATTATACTTCATTTTTGTCAGTTCCAAAACTTGCCACAATGTGGTATATAAGCATACTATGTGTTTTATACCTCCTTGCTTTAATATAAGAAATTTCCAAAAAAATATATTATTTTTACAAGTATGTTGCAATTTCCACATAATACGTAGATAAAGAAGATTGTTTTTTTTTTGTTTTTTTATCTAGCTACTTAATATTCAGTGCCATTCACCTAGAATAGCACCTTATGTTTTCCATTGGGAAAGATAGCAGCTGCATTACCACTCCTATTATGTGAAGTTAGACAGGTGTCTTTTCTACTGACAGTCACATGAGTAGTATTAGTCAGTTTGGATAAGGCTAACGTAATGATTTAAGTTGCTAACGCGTAGTTTGTTCAGTCTGGAACACTATCTCAGTCAATTCCGTGAGTAACAAGATGAGATATGCAGTCCAGAATAGGAGATCACAGAGTTAGAATACAGTAGAACCTCG